>NC_046170.1:5439652-5724065 GCF_011064425.1 Rattus rattus
CACGAACAAAGAAAGAAACTACCTCCTTATTTTGTCTCAACTATGAGGCCACTGAGTGGGGAAGCAAGAAATATACCCAAGTAATATGTTGACCAATGAAATGTTTTGAATACCAATCAAAAAGCCCCAATATTAATTTCTCAAGACATTGCAGATAGGAATGCATCAGAATGAAATAAATTCAGAAATATAAGAATTTCCAAAGTAATTTGAGAAGCTGAATTCTTTGGGCAGCCATTTGCCTCTACTAGGGATATCTGAGGTGGTAGAGGTATCTTTGACATCATCAGACAGTACAATGCCTCCAGCCGTTACGTAAAGTTTAATATTTAGGTCAGGCACCTTCCTTCTCCTTTTCATCCAATACCATTCATGCCTCATGCCTCATAAATGCTGGTCAGAAAATAATGGCATGGTGTTTCTTCTCTTGAGGAGTCTAAGAGGACGAAGTCCCTCAAGTTTATGATTCTAAAACTTGTGACTAATTCAAGTGTCAGCACAATTCTAGAGTGATGCCACCTTCAATGGAAATGATAAACCCCAAAGCTATAGGTTTCAACTTGTGATCAAAAGTTGATGCGATGCCATATGACGAAAAACAGATTTTCAGTTTTAAATAACGAAGACGATAATTGCTTGGACATGTGCTCTAACAAAGAATTAGCAATTGTTGGAGGAGAAGGTGAATTCTTCTTAGCTAAATGTGGATCATCTGTGTGGCACACTGAGTACTAAAGATGTCTTAGGCCCGTTGAAGATGGTCAGTCCTGCCAGGACGCAAAGATAAGAGTGTGTGCTCTGTTCCTCTTAGTCACTCATTATGTGTTCCTCCTCTTTACCAGCACGAGTGACTACAGGAGAATAGTAGGAAGGCGTTATTTAATTGTGTTATTATTTCATAATTTAATGATGTGGGATAGTAGCCACACATGGTTTGCTCGTATTATGTTCAGAAACTAAAACTATATTAATTCATTTTTCTTATTTTTTCCCAGAAACTGCATTACTAAACAAATGTTAACATTGCAAGCCACTGATTTCCACCTGAATCTTGGAGCAGACACTTACCCTGACTCTGTTGCCTGGCCATGGATCCTGCTCCCTAATTGGGCTGCCTTGTCTGGCCTAGTGGGAGAGGACAAGGTTTGTACTCAGGGTAGACCTCCCTTTCTCCTCTGAGAAGGGGATAGGTTTGGGAGGAAGGACTGTGAGAGTCGGGGACTGGGAGTAGGGGGTATCTGTGATCTGGATGTAAAGCGAATAAATAAATCAATTAATGGGAAAAAGTAAAGAAGAGTATTTATTCAGAGGAGGGAGGAAGGTGTATGTCTACTTGAGAGAAGACACAATTGAATCAAATGCTGAGGAGTTTAGAGTCCTAATCAGTGATGATAGGTCCAAACCCTACAGGAACTAAACCCTGGGGTGTGCTACTTTTAATTGGCTTCAAGATGGTTTGATGAATGAACATCCTTCTTTATCCCTAGACTTCCTCTAGCTTAGTCTCCTCTCTCTCACTGCTAGGTCACTCCTTTCTAACACTTGGTGCTCAGTGATTTGCATCCTATGCCCCAAACATGCTGCTGCCCTAAGGACTCTGCCTTTGTTCTTCTGCCTGATGCTACATCCCCATCAGTCCTCTTGTGTACATGGATATCTGATAAATGCTGCCCCAGTCCCACTGTTCCGCCTTTAGAAGCTCCCTCTTCCTCCTGCTGGTCATATGTCAATGTTCACAGAGCCATGTAGCATGCTTGAGTTTCACTGGCTCATTTGTTCACTCAAGCTCCCTCCATGGCTGTGTAAATATCCGGAGAGCAGTTTCTTCTTCCGTTATTCTCTGCTGCCTTCTCAATGCTTTGTTTGAAGAAATAAACTCCACCAGCGTTTCTTGACTGAACAAGTATGCATTTTATCGTTTCTTGACTCTCACCTGTTCACTCTGGGTCCTCATTTTCATGATTTTTAAAATAAATGTCTGTGTTTATCATTTCGTCACTGAGATGAGCGAATCAGTCTCTAACACTTTACTGAACAATAATCAGGGACATCACACTGTGTGAGGTACTCAGGTGGAGACTACTGGAGTGGGATCGTCAGGATGTATCTCTTCAGAGTATCTACAGGAATCACGTTATGGTAATCAAACGACTGGGTCTCTCATCCGTCCGTGGTGTAGGAATCCACATACAAGAAACCCTGGGCAATCCGTGTGGTCATCGGTTCTGTCAACATCACTCAGTGACTCACTGCCCACATTCGTGACTCAGGCCCTAGAGGCAAAGGTCACATAGATTTTAGTTTTCTGAACCCCTCCAGCCAGTCTCAGCTCCCCGGGAACACAGTGACCTTCACACCATCGTAAAGTGGTCTTGTACACCGGAGCCATTGCTTCTACTTGAAAGCCTTCTGTGATCATTCCACCTGACCTCTTTCCTGCAGTTTTCCTTTCTTCCTGCACAAATTCACATGAATCTTATGCGCGGAGCCCCGTCTGTTTACTCTTCTTTTCCCCACTCCTTACTCTGCACAGACCCACTGTCCAGTCTCTCTTTTCTACAGTGTCCAGGGGTGCCAAGGGCTACCCTGAATTGTTGCAATTTTTTGTTATGGACATCCACATGGAAGGGACTCAGAGAAACTGCAAGACAGGAGGGCAGGCCACAATGAAAGTGGATCTCTTTTGCTCTCTGCCTTTTGTGTGCATTGTTTTTGACACAGACTCTTTACTGTCAGAATCCTTGCTCCATGGCTCAAGTCAGCATGGTGCTGAGGAATCCCTGTCTTTGTCTTAGGAATGGCAAGGGAATGTCTCAGGGAGGTGTACAGAGAAAGGGTGAAAAGATGCGCCTAATACATTTGCTAGGCGATCAGGACTAGTCACCTCAAAGTCCGGAAAAGGAGCTTGCTTCAGTCCCCCTTTATCTCTCTTAAGCTTCTAATCACCCGCATGCTAGAATTGAGATGAGAAAATATAAATTTGTATATTAATCAAGTTGCTTTAACACCATGATTTTAAGTGAGATTGCAAGATATCCAGAGTGTGTACACATAGGAAACAATACCTGAGGTAACCCACTTCCAAATGTTACTCCTACAGAGAAGCACAAAAGAAACGGGGCAGCCTGACATGAATGTACCCTGCTGACCTTAGGCCAGACAATTAAAGGAATCTGTAATACACCCCGTGTCTTGTGTTTTCAGTAGTTGTTCTCTTCACAAAAACAGTAAAAGGAAAAGAGTGTTGTCTCTGTGTTATTAAAATATCCTGAATGCACTTGAAAGCCTTCATCATCATCATCATCATCATCACCATCATCACCATAATCATCATCATCATCATCATCATCACCATAATCATCATCATCATCATAATCACCACCATCATCTACTTCCCCTGTGAGTTCTTGTGTACTTGGCACCTGCCCCTTTATCTTAAGCTTCCTTCCTCCTTAAATAAATAGTTCTCCATGCCCAAGTTTTCTTTTCCTGTGACCATTTGATTAAGTCTTCATCATTTGATATTTCAAATACTGAAGAGATGTATTGAGTTTTTCCCCTACCATTTATGTGTCTGCCTACCAACACGAAAGTGTTTCTAAGATGTCATCACACCTCCAGGGGTCTCCAGCGTCTCCAGGATATAATCTCTGAACTCTGGGAAGGAATACTGGGCATTTCTCATAACCAGCCCCTCTCTGGCCTTTTTTGTTTTATCTCCCAGGGATTAAATAGTACAATTATTTGGAACTAACAACTATTTCTAACAAAGGCTATACAGTGTGTTTACACGACTCCTTATGGAATAAGGCATCTATTTTTGATTCTCTCGAAAGTTTTACATATTCATTTTAAGACCTAACTTGAAAGACAGTGCTTTCGTTTTACGATTCCTTTTAAAATCAGAAAAATGACTTTCTTCTTAGTTGATTTGTATTCAAGTGCCATAGAGATCCCTGCATTTTTGTTTTCTCTCCCCGGTGTTTACAGTGCTGCCTCACATACTCTGAGAGCTCGGTTATAACTCGATATGTCTTTTTTTTTATTTTCGCTGCATGAAAAAATGATGAAATCCAGCCACTTAACGTGCTTCCCTCATTGTACTTGTCGATTCCAAGGTCAGAAATTCAGCAAGGCACCGAGTAAGCCCGCCTGTGATTCTCGATGTCTGTCTGGGCCCACAGCTATGGGGATGAAAGGCTGTGGAGTCTGCAATCAAATGTCTGGATTTTGTTTAGGATGACTTAAAGATGGGAGCTGTCAGGCAAATCAGCTCTGTGTCATCCATCTGCCTCAACTCAGAGACTTCAGAGATCAGTGCAAATAAACCCACAAACACAGAGAATGCCCCGGTGCCTCTTACATACCCCTTCAAAAGTCAACGAGCATCGCTTCCGTTCCACACCGTGAGGAGGCAATTTCTACCCTGCCTGTGTTCAAGGAGGGGGTTCGTCGACCTTGCCTTTCCTAGGAGACAGAAAGAGTAGCAACAAAATTTGAAGCCATGTTTTGAAACTTCGCAGTAGCGTTTTACATGTGGCTACTTGTCAGGTGGAAATTGATTCTCTATGAACTGGTCACAGAAAAGAGCCTGGGTTTCTGATGCTAGGCAAAGTTTTTTTTTTCGTTCTGGAGATCACTGCTGTGTGTGGCACACCGTGAAGTAGGACAGCTTGCCCACTGTTGTAAAACAGTCTGGGTTCAAGTGCTGTGCAGACAGAGTTTGCAATGTACGCCACGATGCAAAGTATTCGGTGCATCAAATCTCTGATGACTCCAGTCTAGTATGGAGGTGATTGTATCTCAAGGAATGAAGGCGATAGTAGAAACGCCGGAAGCAGTCTGGGTCTCTGAACGAATGTCACCTTCCTGTGTTTCTTCTCCCACTAAATTAAACCTTCAGTTACGCTGACTGAAAAACACAACTACACAACTAAACCCTTTCCCACAAAGAGACAGTATTTGAATTTGCAAGATTAGACAAGGAGTTTGTGAGGAGTGGGAGGTAGATGTGACAAACCTTGTTTATGTGACAGTAATCTCTTGTGGCTACAAAGCAGACTGTGGCAGGAAGAGAGAAAATAGTCCCAAAAGGTAGCCCCAGGAGGGGGTGGTATATGGTTTACCTACCCTTTGCTTTCCCCCTTTCCTATCCTTCCTCCAAAAGATATAGATTCCATTTCTGTATAGCAGCAATTCCCTCAGTGTTATCAGAAGTCACAAGTCAGAGCATCCTCTGTGGCCACGATGCCGGGTTTCTAAGTTTTCTCTCTGTTCCCCTATCAGATCCTCAGCTTCAAGAACTTTGTGAGAAGAGTGCCTGTAGGGCATGGAGAATGCTAATCTCCCATCAGCAGGCTGATCAGGGAAGGGCTATGCCAACTAGAGACATCCGGGAGGCAAATGATTCCAATTAATGTGACAGCTTATAATTATTTATGTTATTATATTTGTGTTTTTTTTAAATTTCTTTTAAAGAGATTGATAACTTCATTTGAATCCAGAATCAAATCAATTTAACCAGTAAGGGAAGACTTGAATAATGGTTTTAAAAGGTGCATTTCAAGTGGTACTAAGACGGTCTTGAATTATTCAGGATTGGATGTATCATAGAGCACCCAGCAAAACCCTACTTAACTCTCCAGGAGAGAGATTGCCTCCTAATGGGACTCGTCAACATCATCACCAGAATCACATTGTTGACTCTTTATGCATGTGCACATAATTATATTATACCTGTGGAATATTCAGAAGTATACACAGACAAACTGTATATCATTGATATTTATTGGAGTTGTTTATGTATTATGGATTAATGAAGTAAGACAAGGTTAATGATAGCGTAGTATTTACCATGAGAGTACAAGTGAATGCATGTGTGCGCACATCCATGATTTTGTGTGTGTGTGTGTGTGTGTGTGTGTGTGTTAGTGCTTACCATAACTCTATGATATAAAAACTACTTCTACTTCTGCTCCTGTTTTATGAGGAAGGAAATTAGGATACTGAGACGAGGTAATTTATTCATGATTATATAGATATTTTATTCTGTAATGCTGGGAAAAACACCATGACTGAAAGCAGCTTGAGGAGGAAAATGCCGATTTGGCTTATACATCTTCATCATACTCTCATCATTGAGGGAAATAAGGCAGGAATTTAGACCCAGAAGGAACCATGAGGTATGAACTGAAGCAGGGATCTTGGAGGGATGCTGCTTACTGGCTTGTTTTCTGTGGTTTATTCATCCTATTTTTTTTAATACATAAGCCACTTAATAAGTCACATGACTCAGATGATAAGCTGCTGTCTTAGGTAGGATTTTACTGCTGTGAATAGACACCATGACCAAGGCAACTCTAACAAGGACAACATTTAATTGGGGCTGGCTTACAGGTTCAGTGGTTGTCTTAGTCAGGGTTCTCTAGAGTCACAGATCTTATGGGTGGTCTCTGTACAGTAGGAGAAATGGTTGATTACTTACGGTCTGTGGTCCAACTCCCCAACAATGATCAGCAGCTGTGAATGGAAGTCTAAGGACCTAGCGGTGCCCACAAGGCAGGCAGGTAAAACAGAGAGACTCTTCCTTCTTCTTTATGTAAATCTCCAGCAGAATGTGTGTCCCAGATTAAAGGTGTGTACCACCACCCCTGGATTTGGGACTTGCTTTGTCCTGGGTGACCTTGAACTCAGAAATCTCTTTGCCTTTGCCTCAAGATCTCTGTCCCAAGATCCAGGTCAGAAACTCATATCTCCCAGCCTCAAGATCAGGATCAGAGGTGAGCCTTCCAATTCTGGATTGTAGTTTATTCCAGATATAGTCAAGTTGACAATTAGGAATAGCCACTACACAGAGGTTCAGTTCATAATCATCAAGGCTGGAACATGACAGCATCTAGGTCGGCATCATGGTACAGGCACAGCTGAGAGTTCTACATCTTCATCTCAAGGTTGCTAGCAGAATACTGGCTTCCAGGCCAGAAGAGGGTTTTATAGCCCACACCCACAGTGACACAGTTTCTCCAATGGGGCCATGCCTTCTAATAGCGCCAGCCCCTGGGCTGAGCATATATAAACTATCACAGCTTCCCAAGCTTAAAGCAAGCACTAAGAAAACTGAACATTTATAAATAGTTTTAGTTTTTATAATTTATTGTATTCCATTGTCAATTTAATAGCCATTTTAAATAAAATGCAGAAGAACCCAAGGTAATCTTCTAGTTTTCAAGATTTACACCATCCATGATGAGTAAGTTTACCATTATGATATTTTTCAGAAGGGAATTTTCTAATCCTGATACATCATTAACATAGTGCTCTTTCACATGGTCATAAAATGCTATGTGCAGTAATCTAGCATGTCTATACAGTCTGTATGAATGCAGTAGTATCGGGTAATTGTGAACAGAAGGCACGGAGAAAGGGAGAAGTCAGGAGAATATTGCTTTTGATTTACTCAGTTGCTTTGGGATGTTTTCCTTAAATGTTATTATTTTTTAATAATTCTTTAAAATAGAAGAAAAAGACAAGTTACTTTTCGTTTGACTCTTACCTAGTTTTGAGTGAGAGTTATTTTCTAAGTATACTAAATCCTGAAATCTCTGTCTATGTCATCAGAGCAGTATACCAGCCAATACCTCAAGTCTTACTCTAGGACGCTCCTGTAAGTACTACACAGGTTATCTTAAGGAGACCCAGATGAGGCGCTCCAGTATCTGGACTCTCAGTCATCCAGAAGATCACCTACATTGCTATTGCTCAACAATAACATCGTAGTACTCATACTAGACATCTTCCAGGCATTAACTCATTTAATTCTTAGAACAGTGAAAACTTTCTTTCTGTTATATAGTTAATTATATGGGCCCTAAATAACGTAAATGTGTTGGATGCAGCTTGGCAATAAATAAACTAATGGAGTGGAAATCCTCAAAATGAGGCTGCCTATGTAACACTATTTAAAAGGATGAGGTGTTCTCTTTAAGTCAGACTCAATCAAGATTTCATCTTCCCAACCAGAGTTGTCCCGTGGAATTTTGGTGTCCTCATTGTTTCAAGTAAAGGCTGTGTTTAAATATTTATGGTTCCCTGGTAAATGACAGAAGAAGAAGAAGAAGAAGAAGAAGAAGAAGAAGAAGAAGAAGAAGAAGAAGAAGAAGAAGAAGAAGAAGAAGAAGAAGAGGAGGAGGAGGAGGAGGAGGAGGAGGAGGAGGAGGAGGAGGAGGAGGAGGAGGAGGAGGAGGAGGAAGAGGAAGAAGAGGAAGAAGAGGAAGAAGAGGAAGAAGAGGAAGAAGAGGAAGAAGAGGAAGAAGAGGAAGAAGAGGAAGAAGAGGAGGAGGAGGAATCACCACCACCTACCACTACCACCACCACCACCACCACCACCACCAACAACAACAACAACAACCAACTAACCAAAATCCTTCTCAGAAAATTCCATGGAGGAGAAAATGTAGGTAACATCTAGTAGGGGTTTATAATGATTGGTATAGAGACAATAGGGGAAATGTAAAGGACTTTGGGTAGAGGAGAGTAGACACAATCTGATGTAGCTTATATCATTAGCCAACTGCATGATGATGAGTTAAGTCAAACAAGTTACGGGACCTCAGTTTCTCCTTTTATAAATGAAGCTCTTGCTACTGTAAGGGTCCATGATTCACCAAAACTGATACTCTGAACTCAAGTAGTATGTAAATGCAAAGAGCGTTTTATTCTGCAGAAGTCCAGCATGCTGGGGTCTCCCCATTGCCAAGATAGTGACAGAAGTAGCTTGCAGGCCTGATTTAAAGCACATTAGGAAATCCTGGGGTGGGTGACCTCTATGTTAATCTGTTGGGTCCATCTGTACAGACAACCTATTACCAGGGAATGGGGGTTTGGAAACTCACTGGGAGGTCTGAGAACTGTTACTGAGGTAGTAGCTGAGGAAGTCTGGAAATTGCTGCTGACCTTGCTTCAGGCCAGGTGGCTGGGACATTCCATTACCTGGGCATGAAGGCTGGAGCCTGGGGTTTTTTCTATTAGTAACTGACTTGCCTGGGCTTGCTTGGACTTGGCCAGTCTGTAGGCCTAGTCTCCTTAACTGCCAGTTTGAAGCCTGTCATGGAATCGGCCCAGCTTTCTCACTACTTAATGTATATTTTGAGACTATCATTACAGCCTATATCTAAGTAGTAAATTTGTGTGTAAACGATTCTATGTAGTCTATAGGAAAGAGCACTTTGGAGTGTTCATGTAAACACCTGTAAAGGCATAGATATTTGTACACAGGATTTAACTTCCCTCCCAGACCACTTAGTTTTTCTCTTCTCCCCTCCTTCCTCTCCCTATCTAAGTCACCGTTCTATTGCTGATAAGACACTATGACTAAGGCAATTCATATAAAAGAAATAATTTAATTGTGGGCTTTCTTACAGTCTCAGAGTGTTAGTCCATTATCATCATGGCATGAGCATGGTGGGTACACGTTGGCACACATGATACTGGAACAGTAGCTGTGAGCACATCTGATCCACAAAAGAATAGTCCCTACCTGGACTTTTGGGATCTCAAAACACATCCACAGAGACACATTTCTTCCAACAAGGTCATACCTCCTAGTTCTCTTAAACTTTACAAACCAGTGTACTCCCTGGCGCCTAAGCATTGAAATATGAACCTATGGGGGGACATTCTCATTCAAACCATACACTCACCCTCCCTTCCCCTTCTCTCTCCTTTCCTCAATTCTTTTCTCCTTAGTTTAATTTCCATATGTGGCTCTGAAGCAGTCTAAGGGAATTGCTGTATGCCTTCTCACCGATCCTTGCCAATCACAATAGCCTTTCCTTAAGTGAAACCATTCTCCACCCAATTAAGGTGTGTATTCGGAGGAAACAAAAGTTGAGTGCTTGGTAATTTCAGGCTTACTGGAAAAAGAATGAGCTGAATTTTTTCTTTTCAGGTTAGGGTTGCTTGCAAAGGAATAATGCATAATGGGTCCAGTCAAAGTCAGCCTGACAATTTACCTGCAGTGCATTGTCAGACACTGTTTCAGAGGGAGTTGATCACCATCACAAATGCCTATCAGCTTAAACACAGACAAGTCCATGACAATTTAGTAGGGAAAGCACTAAACATATATCACATTTAGTCTATTCAAAACCAAATTGTTTTTTAACATTTTTTTTCTCTAGTTAAGTTTCAATTTGTCTGTGATTCTGTCAGGATGACAGAAACTCATTTGGAATCCATGAAGACAACTGACATAAAATAACTAAAATTCAGATTTTTTTTTTGAACTCAGAGAATGAAAGCTTTGCGTCACAACAGTTAAGTTGGTGGGACAAGATTGATACCAGACACTACTCTGTTCGTGTTATTAAGAAGTATTCCAGTCTTAAGGAGACCTTGTCACCACATATCTTTTGTCTATGTAAATCTATGTAAATAAGAATGGAGTGAACATATCTTGTTGTCAATGCTTCAAAGCAATAAGTCATGCAAAGAAAATATCAAAATCAAAAGGAATCTTAGAGGCTCATGTGTACTCAATTTCCATATCGTGTATAGGTAAGGATGAAAACCTCACGGGAGGAGAGAAATAGGTGTATTGTAAATACAGGAGTTCTTTCATTAAAATCAAGGAGTCTAAGTAAGGGCTCGATGACTATATTCACAGGCAGATTTAAGGAAGTCACTGGGAAACCTCAGCTGTGGAGGATTTAAAGAGAAATATTGACTTACTCTCTGTGTGTGTATGTGTATATGCATTTTTGTGTGTGTGTGTGTGTGTGTGTGTGTGTGTGTGTGTGTGTGTGTGTGTGTGTGTGTTTGTTTGGTCTTGCCTGGCATACACTCTAACTTGCTTACTTTTATTCTTCAGTAATTATTCTTTTCTGTTGCATGGCTTTTGTTGTGTTCCATAGTTCTGTGGATCATGCAAGGCACACAGCGTATGGCTAAGTTGCATAATCATCTGCTTGCTGTATATATTCCCCAATGGAACTTTCATTTCCAACATGCACCCTTCCTAACACATGGTATGGATTCTTCTCAGAAGTTGAATCTACCGGCCTCACTCTATAGGAAAGCAAAATTATAATCAAAGAGGGAGAGATGGAAAAATGTTGAGAGATGACTTATTCTGCAAAGCCACACTATACCTATTTATCCTGCTTGCTCAACCCTTCATAATTTCCCCTGGCTATTTTTGCTTTTCCATGTTCTCCTTCGCCTCCAAGCACTGCCTAGTAACATTCTATTAGAGCCTATTTTTGAATTACATCTTCTCTGTTACTTGTGATAAAAAATTCTGTAACATATACTGCACATATAAAATGGATATAATTATACTGCATTCATGAGGTATTAACATGAAAAATTAATGTATATTAAAACTACTTGCTTAGAGAATATTACTTAGGCCCAGTAAATATCATTTGATTGGTTTTTAATAGCGTTCCTATAATAGTCTCGTCTCTATACTTGGCTGTTGCTGAGATTTTTAAGCTAATCCGTAAGTCACATATTTAATCTTCAATGAATAGTTTAGGAGAGGGAGCGTTGCACTTTTGATCAGTTCAAGTCCTATCTAATGTACCCAACTACAGCCAAGGCAAGTTCTCCTCAGAGCACACCTCCATAGGAAGGGATCTTCTATCGTCACCATCTTTTCTGACTTAGATAGACAACCATCTTAGCACATCACATCCCTTTTCTTCTTTGTTCATCAATCTTGCCAAGTCATCTTTTTCCTCTGCATTCTATTGTGGGCAACATACAAATAGCAAGACATAACCTTCAAACAAATAGTAAATGGGAAAACTGTATAGTTGAATGACTCATATATTTAAGATTGTGTTATTCTAAGTAGCATGATAAAATCTTTTACCACATTTCTTTGTTTTATCAACTTAGATAATCAGGTTTGCTGTAGTTTATGAGGTACCAGGTCACAAAATATAAAACGGCAAATTTATCTTTCACAATTCTTCAGGGGACACAGGGAAAAGACTGAATACATGTAAGGTGGACTCTCAGACACAGCTTCAGACATTCACTGGAAGGGTAGAACTTTCAAACATCGTTACTGATAATGGGGAAGCCTATTGTATATGAGAAAGATTCTCAGGTATTGTGGGGTTGGCCAAAGGCTTGTGGCTGGTCAACTCATAGCCCAATAAGCTTGAACATACTACTTCTATTTTGCTAAAAAGACATGTCATGAAACAAGGAGGCTCGTTTCCATTTATACCCCTAGAAGATCATGAACCTCAGCCTCAGTCAGCCTGCCTTTGCAGGGACCATTAATGCAGAAATTCGGAGCTCCTCAAAGGTTTGAAAAGAAGTGACTATTGAATACTCTGAATATTTAAAATTAGAGCTTGGTTTAGGAGGCCAAGCATTTGATATCAGTTAAATAAATAGGCTAAGGTTAGACAATCTGTTGAATTTCAGTCCCTCTGGAACTTCTAAAGGAGAGTCTGCTTATCACCTACACCAGCTTCTGATCCAGGCCAGCCTTCTTTGGCTTGTGGCCACATCCTAAAGTCTCTCTTGAGCTTCATTTCCTAAATTTCTTTCTTGTAGTAACATGTGATCATATTTAAGGACCAACCAGATGATCCAAGAGATTCTTAATGTCATTTTAGCATCATTAATGGAGTCACCTCTACAAAGCTCTTCCCTAGTCTTTTGCTTTGTTGAGAAGGGAGCATGGGTCCTACCTAGCATATGATATGTAAATAGCCTATCAGAGAGTCGAATTTCCAGCCTGTAAAGTCCCTTTGTGCCACATAGAAACCACAAGGGTTAAGCCATCAGAAGGTCAGCACGTTTTGGTGGGTCAACCTGTTCTAGTATCACACAAAGTTCTCTTTGTTGCCAATCTCTGGGTGACACTGCAGAACACTTAGCTGACTGCAAAAAATTTCTCGCATCAGAATGCATATTTAAATTTTAAATTTTGTTCAAGGAACTTGATTTTTTTTGTTAATAAAATCTCTTTCAATATACAACCAGATGGTGACTGAACATAACATACCAGCCTGAGCTTGCACAATGTACATTTTTTCTTTTATATTTGTACATTTTCTAAAACAAAATCAGTGGATAGTCATTAACCTATGGTAAATAATGTAGAGATCTTCAATGTACCTATTTGTGGTAGTTTAATCTGAAATTATATCAATGTATACAATGAAAGCTGCAATAGAAAACATATTCAAATGAAATGAAGAACAAGGGAAAGAATTTCAGTATTTCTCTAATTTCTTTTTGTGTAGATAGTTGACTAAAATTCTTGACCTATTTTAGTGGCCATTAAATCACTTGGTAGCCATTCAATCATTTAGTAGCTATTAAGTCAATCTTATTTAGCATCTTGTCATGTCTTCTAATCTATTTTCTGTTTAGTTTGAGTCCTTTCTCCCATGCAAAATTAACATGGTGAAAAATAGTTTATTTTTATGTAAAAATAACAAACATGGGGCTGGGGGTTGGGGATTTAGCTCAGGGGTAGAGCGCTTGCCTAGGAAGCGCAAGGCCCTGGGTTCGGTCCCCAGCTCCGGGAAAAAAAAAAAAAAAAAAAAACAAACATGGGAAGTGTATTATCTGATATTTCTGGAGATCAGAAATATAAAATGGGTTAGTAGGGCTCCATGTCTGTAAATTGAAATCTATCCCGTTGCCTTTGCTAGGTTTCAGATGCAGCTCGATTGGCTTAGAGCCTCATCCACCCATCCACCTGCTGACTGTACCGCCTTCTCCAAACTCCATTTCTGTCTGCTTGCTGTCACACTGTGTTTCTTACCATCACCCCTAATGTAGTTAAGCTGGGATAACAATGTTCCCACGAACTCATTAGCTTAATCATTTGCAGTAATGTAGTCACTGATTATGGGGATTAGAACCTGAGTATCTTTGGAGATACTCTATTCAGGTGTCCCTACTAACCTGGGCAAATTCTTAAATCCATGTCTTTTGTGAAAATTCCTTTTGTTTGTTTGTTTGTTTTTAAAAGATAATATAATGGAATGTTTTCCTCCCGTTTCCTCCTTCAAAACTTCTCAAATATTTCTCCTTGTTCTCTTTCAAAATCATTTCCTCATTTTTTGTTGTTACTGCATATATGTCTATGAATGCACATGTATATTCCTAAATACAGTCTGCTTAGTTATGGTGTGTACTAAAACCAAGAGGGCAAAGCAGCATTTAAATAAATTTGGGAACTCAATTTTAAGTTTTTCCTTTATTTTTATTTTATCTGTGGCTATTCGGCTTGCAGGTGTGTCTGCAGCATGTACATGACGTGTTCCAGGATGACAGAAAGGGGTGTCAGATCCTATGGAATTTGAACTACAGATTATAGTAAGGTACAAATTAATCCAGGGGCTCAGGCCATATTTTTCAGCATCTGGGAGATATGATTTAAAATCTGTGTAGTTCCAGCTATTAAATGGAACCTGAGACAAAAATCTCCATTAGTAAACCACAGACTCACCTGAGGTAATATTATAAATATTTGTCTCACTGTGAGACATTAATAACTTCGGTTTCAAGGACGCAGAGTTGCTATTACAGGAACTGTATCCTTTTGCAGAGTGACAGGCAGAGGAAACTGAGGGAGGGCAGCAGCACTTGGAACACGAAGACCCCCTTACTTTGACAAAAGTAAAGGGAGATGAATGATGAAAACAGACTAGAATCAAATGAGACCCTGTGCGGACTGGTCCTCAACTAGCAAAGAAAAGGTGGTGGGTCTAATTAGGGGTGGTATGATTCAGAGAATTTGGAGGAAAGATGGCCCAGAATGTGTTCTTCGCCAATCGAATGATATTGGCCAATTCATTTTCCTTCTGTAAGCCACAGTGAACTCATCTCATTGACTTCTAAACATTTAACCACTGCTACGTCTGAAGGATTAACCTTGACATTTTCGGATGTTGCCTTTCTTGCTTAATCTTTCACACTAATGGAAATATTGGCCATGAATTCTGTGAGAATGTTGTGTTTTTCTTTCCTTTCTTTCTTTTTTTTCTTTTTTTTTTATCACCAAAGAAAATTGCTGCTTCTCGGAAAGCAGCAGAAAAGTGTTTATCAAAGCATCTTGCTTACAGCAATAATAAGAAAAGTCAGCAGAGGCTGAGGAGGGAGTGAACTAAACAGTTAAGCACTTTGTGACCTGAGGTGGAGGGATGTTGGAAGAGCAGAGACTGCTCATGTCAAGAGAAAATTCTCTTCCTCCTAACCCATAAGATGACCTTCTATGTTCTGTCTGGATTCTCTCTGCTTATATGTCTATATTTAATGAAGAATATGTCGCTGCTGAAAAATACTGAGAGATTCGGGGTTACTGGAATGTATTTGTTAGTGGGCTATAAATATAAAAATGTACTAAAGACAGTGAAGGAAAATCACTTTATATTAGAAAAGTTCTGGAGCATCCCTGCATAGAACTTAAACATGAATTTGTTGTGTTTCATGCTTTCCTTTATTTAATTAGCCAGCAAATGGTTGCTGAACAGATAAGCCGTAGGGTATGCTGACTATTGAATAAAATACATTGAATTAAACATAAGTCCTATAATTGACCATTTTCGGGGAATAAAGGAGCAAGTGGTCTCTGAAGTGAACTGCTAGAATGTGAACTTCAGATCTCCTGTCACCCGCTGCATCGCTTTGAGTAAGTTACTCTGACTGTATCTATGCCCGGAGCACAATAGTTTGAAGTAGGGTCTATGCAAAATACTTAAAATCATATGTCCTAGTTAAATTTATGTTGCTGTGACCAAACTCATCTTGGGAGGAAAGAGAATATTTCATCTTCTGACTTCTAGGGGGCAATCCATCACTGAGGGGGGTAAAGGAACTCAAGTCAGGAACCTGGAGGCAGAAAAGGAAGCAGACACCTAGGAGGAACGCTGCCCCGTAGCTGTAAACCAGGCAGAGGTGTCACTCCCACAGCAGGCTGGGCTTTACCGTATCAATTATTAATCAATATACATTCCCACAGACTTGCCACCGGGTCAATCTGATGATGACAATTGAGGAACTAGCTTGTGGCAAATGACAAAGAAAAACTAGTCAACACAAGATATCTATCAGGCTAATCTATGCTATTAGCGATTCTCTAGCCAAGTGACTGAAAGTTCTATATGACAAGAACTTCAAGTCTCTGAAGGGAGAAATTGAAGATCTCAGAAGATGGAAACTCATCAGCTATTAAAAGCAATGACTACGTGAAATTCTTAGGTAAATGGATGGAACTAGAAAATACCATCCTGCGTGGAGGTAACCCAGTCACAATAGAACACACATGGTATGCACTCACTGATAAGTGGATCTTAGCCCCAAGGCTCGGCATAACCAAGAAACAATTCACAGACAATGTGAAGCTCAAGAAGGAAGACCAAATGTGAATGCTTCAGTCCTTCTTAGAAGGGAGAACAAAATACTCATGAGAGGAAATATAGGGATAAAGAGTAGAGCAGGAGCTAAAGAAAAGGTCATCCAGAGACTTCTCTACCTAGGGATCAATCCCATATGCTGCCATCATCCTAGTCACTATTGCTGACGACAAGACGTGAATGCTGACAGGAACCTGATATGGATGTCTCCTGAGAGGCTCTGCCAGAGCCTTACTGGTACAGATGAGGATGCTTGCAGCTAACCATTGGACTGAGCACTGGGATCCCAAATGGAGGAGTTAGAGAAAGGATTAAAGAAGCTAAAGGGATTTACAACCCCATAGGAAGAGCAACAATATCGACGAACCAACCTCCCCTCCTCCCCCCACTCCACCCGAGCTCCCAGGAACTAAACCACCAACCAATGAGTACACATGGAGGGGCCCATGACTCCAGCCGCATATGTAGCAGAGGTGGCATTGTCTGGCATCAGTAGGAGGAGAGGCCCTTGGTCTTATGAAGGTTCTATTACCTAGTGCAGGGGAATGACAGCATGTTAAGGTGGGAGTGGGTGGGTGGAAGTGGGAGCATCTTCACAGAAGCACGGGGAGGGGGAAAATAGCCTGAGAGAGAGGGATAAGGGGATAACATTTGAAATATAAATACATACAATATCCAATACATATTTTTAAAAAAAGAGATGAATGCTGATACTCAATTAATGTCTTCTTTTCTTTTTTTTTCAGTCTGGATAAATGGAATGGTGCTGTCTAAAACTAGGATATTTTAATCTTAATTAACACTATATAGATACCCCACCCTTGAAATACCAAGAGGTGTATTTACTAGGTCCTTTTAGTGGACCACCATTGTGAGTTAACAAGCCCACCTACCCCCACAAATTCAAGGGAAAACATTCTCAACCAGTAATAAAAAATAAAAAAAATTAAAAAGAAAAAGCTCACAGTTACACCATGTTAAGGAGATGGAATTTTGCATATTGCCTTCAAATTTTCAACTTATTACATCATGTGTGAAGGAATGCATCATACAGAATTCCCAAACATTGAATAAAATGAGAGGAAATAAAAACAAAGCCTTTAGTTCTCATATATTTTATTTTTAACTTGATTTTAATGGAAGACAATCAGTACATTGAAATTCAATGCCTACTTAAGTCCTAAGAAATTAAAAAACAATCATTTAGTGATGGCCCTACTCCCACAAAGCACAGACACTATGTGAGTTCATTTGAAGAAGGGCAGTCAGGGTACAAAAAACAACAGAGGCTTCTGAATTTCTGCTTTTTGGTCTGGATTTTAGTGACAAGGGCATGATTCCTTTGCAAAAATTCAGCAAGCCCTATGTTTATTAAATTTTTTTGCTTTTCTGAATGAATATTGCTTTTTCAATAAAAAATAGTTGTAATATACAGTGGCTCCATAAAGGTATGATCAAAGCAAATATTAGCTATGTTGAAATCATAAACCTTATAACCTCATATGTGGAGAGGAACTCAAGTCTGAATGGAGTCGTGGACAATTTCAGGCATTATAATTTGAACTAGATCATAGCATTAGTGGAGTTCTGAGTATAGAAAAACAGATGCATGCTTTCTGCCACATATTCAAGGAAGTATATAATGATTCAAATTGCGACCTGAGAAATCAGACTTCGTTTTTAATTTCAGGCCCATGTTTTAAAATATAAAACTATAAAACTTTTTGAAGTATTTCTTTCTTTTCTTTTTCATTTTTTTCAATGTGAAAAGTGAAGTTAAAGTTCTTGCTTTCAATAACTATATTAAAGTCAAATAAATATATTATCAAAACACACACATTGGTGTTGACATACACAGTCCATTTACTAGCCAGTTATTGTGGTATATAACTGTAATCCCAATATTTGGGAAGTCAGTGAACAGTTTCTGAGTTGGAGGTCACCCTGAGATACATTGTGCGATTTTTTTTTTGTAAAAGAAAAATAAAATATATGTATACACACATACACGCTATTAATTGTATCAGGATATTTGATCATATTGTGAACCCCTAGACTGTGTTGTTTACTGGAAAGAAAAACTTCTTTGTAATTTCGTAACTTACCCTTAGCATACACCTTTAATCCCAAACAAGGAAGGGAAAAGTAGTTTGTAGAAGGAAGCTCCCATGTTTGAAAGCGACTTCTAATTGAGTGGCCAAAAAAAAGTGATTAGTCAGAGGAAAGTTTTGAAAGACTAGGATATGCCCAAGTCTCATCAGAAGAGAGAAGAAAGGGATACTTATTGGATTCTTATACTTCTATTTTCCTTCCATCTTTTATTCTACCCTAATATCTTCCAACCCCCAACACTTGGAAGGAAAGAAAGAAGGTTAGAGGAGAAGGGGGACGTAGACCTCTTTAGGCCGCTTCCTGATGACTGTGGCATAGAGGTCCTTGGGGCCAGTACAATCTGCATCATCAGGATGTCTCCAATTTCTCATCAATGGCAACAACTAGGAGCAAGAGGAACCAGAAGCAACCTTCTTCTTTCTTCTTCTGAGGAGTGGTTCCTGCCCCTATCCACAGCAGGCTAGTGCAGGAGGCAAATCACAATCACATGGGTGAAGCGGCCTCTTATCCCACACCTGCAATTAAAACAAACACACCTTCACATAACATAACTGTTTTCTCTTTTGTTTTTTGTTTTTTTTTTTTTAAGAAACCAAAATTCTCACTACTGCTTCTCCTGTCTAGTACCAGGGTACTAGTTTGTCTTTGGATCTCGGAGGGAGCACTTTTCAGTCTACACTGGAAAAGTTCATTAAATCAACACATGTGCATTTATTCACAGAATTACATGTATTTTCTTAGCTAACTAGTTAATACTGTGATTTCTGAAAAAAGAAAGAAAATCTTAATTCCATGTATTATCAAACTTCTTATTTTCCCCTATGGAAGGCAAAATATTCAGTTTCTGGATGATATGCATTGGATATTTTTGAGAAGTCAGTGACTTGCTTATCAGGAATAAGTGTGCCCATTAACTCTTCACTAAAACAGTGGTAACCAGGCTGACTTTACTTTCCAGAGGTATGAAAATATATGTTCTTCCAGCAGGGATCTTAGAAGAAAAGAAGTGTTAAATCTCATTTTAACAGAGAGAAATGGTACATTTCTCATTCATTTTGGAAATTAAGAAGAGTAACTTTTTTAATAAAAGTTAATTTTATAGTCTGACCAACAAATTCTCAAATATAGTCCTTAAGTATGAACACAAAGACCCTTGTTTATAAATATTAGTGAAATAGTAAAAATTTTGACAATATACATTAGGGTAAAATTTGTGGATTGCCTCAAGTGGAAATTTAAAAAGACTAATATTCTATTAATAATTGATAAATACCAAGTTGTGGTGATCAAATCACGGAACAAAGGCAATTGAAGAACATAATGACATGGTACAGGGATTATGTAAATATCCTTCTCTGTAGATGAGAAGGTTCCATGGTGGCAGACCATGTGTCTCTATGTTCACTTCAATAGTAAGCGGTATAGCAAATGTGAAGATAAGTTTGGTTTAAAAAACAAACCCTCATGATGTTTAAAAAGAAGACATAATTTTAATTCCTGCCATTTTGGAATAATGGATGCTATGTGATCAGTGACGCCAATATCCAAATTATAACATAATCCTTTTCACAATACGGTTTTAATATATTGAAAGTTATTATCTATTTATAGTATAGTAAGAGCTTGTGAGCTGTCAAAAGATTATAAATCAAGTTGACATACTTTCTCTGAGAGAACTTTAGGTATTTTCATATTTATGAGTCAAACACTGATCTACTTAGACATTAAAGTCTTCAATTATACTCTCTCTGTTTTTAGCCTTTGGCTTGAAGAATACAACCAGAAGTATTACAACCTCTTTTGGCATAGTCATTAAATATTACCAGTGCAAATCATTGGAAATGTATTAAAGATTACTACATCATTTTAGAAAACTTTGTAATGCTTGGTAAGGATTGGAAACCTTGACTTCTCTGACCCTCCTGAATGTTTCTGTCATTGGTGACCAAGAGAATAGCCCCAAAGAGTTTCCAGACTGTTACCTTACTTTCTAGAACATACTCAGTTTTTTTCTAAACCTATGTTGAAATCACCATTTTCTATATTCAGTCCCAAATTAGGCTTTATAAAAGAATTAAAATAAAAAATAAAACAAAACATGATCTTGTTGAACTATAAGTCAAAATAATTTTCAACTTAATGTTATTTAAAAACCCCTCTAGTTAACTGTAATTAATGTTTGACAATTTGAAAGACAGCTGTTAGATTCACATAATGGTATTACACAGGAGGTGTTGCTCATTAAACACTAAATAGAGTTGGATTCTGGGCATTTTGTAAGTTAAAGGAGAAAAAAATAATTGATAAAACATAGGTATAAAACTTACTCCAGAATGGTTAAGACAAATACAGCAGCAGGTAAAGAAAATGTTATAATTACAGAAGTACATGTGTTTCCACAAAGGAAAAGCACGTGCTCGTCTGTTTCGGGCTTGTCCCTTCTCGAGACAGCGTCATGCTAATACCTTGTGCTGGTTACTCTTATGTCAACTTGACACAAGCCAGAGTCATTAGAGAGGAGAGGCCTCAACTGAGAAAACTCCTCCTCAAGATCCGGCTGTAGGCAAGCCTGTAGGGCATTTTCTTAATCAATTATTGGTAGAAGAGGGTGCAGCTCATAATCAGGGGGCTACCCCTAGACTGTCAATACTAGGTCTGAAAGAAAACATGATAAGCAAGCCATGAAGAGCAAGCCAGTAAACATCACCCTCCATGGCCCCTACCTATTCCTTCCCTGCGCTTGAGTTTCTGCCTTAACTGCTTTATGTGATGAATTGTTATATAAAACTGTGAGGGAAATAAACCCTTTCCTCCCCAGGTTGCTGTTTTTCATGGTGTCACTGCAATAGTAACCCTATCTAAGACAAGTTGCTAACTGAATAGTGGGTTATGGCCATGACATATCTAACCATGTAGTAGGAGCATAGTTTTCAACTAGACAATGCAAATACAGAAAGGCATATATCTTGTGTGCTAGAAGATTGTAGAAGGAGTTCAACTGAGAGCTCGATGGGCTGTTCTGTAGGAGTTTGGAAAATAAGAATCTTGTTCTTAAACGTATACTCATTGCTAGGTGTAAGTGAGAGAAATCAGGATTCTTGGATCTTTCCATGCTATAGCAAATACCACTTAAAAAATAAACATGCAAATAAACAAATAAACACTGAAGCCAAATCTCAATACTGTAAACACCCTAAGAGAAATACCCTCTACCTCTTCTAATTGAGATCAGCCACATTTGCAGGGTTTTAAAAGACTCTCTTAAATCAGTAACAGAAATAACAAAGCAGACCTGAGCATGTTAATATCTTGACACAGGAGTAACTGTGACTTGTCAAGTGTGCAGAGCAAATTTTATAAATGTAGACAAATTGGCTGTCTATTCATTTATAGATTTTTCGCTTATACAAGATTATTCCTCATTGTGACTTTGCCACGTGTCTTCTAAAACAAATGAATATGGGAACAATTGATTTTTTGAATGATTTATTTTATTATGCATTGTTTGTTTCTGTTACAAGAATTCAGTCTAATGTAAAGGCTCTAATTTAGTATACCAGGCAAGTTATTATAGTAGGAGCACAATTTTCAACTAGGACAATGCAAATATATAAAGGCAGATAGATATCATATGTACTAGGAATGGGCTGGTGATTTTATTTAAGTAACATGCCCAGAAACCTTACAAGGGAGTCTCTCTCTGAAGTGAGACTTTCAGGCTTCAGAACTTAATAAATAGTCATTCCTCTATTATTTATTGGAGTCCAATTAATGTTTAAAATTCAGGAGCATCTCAATTAATAAGCTCAGACAGTAAGTCAACAAATAAAACAAGCAAACAATCAAACAAACCGGACAGCCCCAAACCAAACCAAACGAAACGTAAAAGCTCAAATAACCACGAGAATCAAAACAATTAAAATGTTTTGAAAATGCAAATTGGTATTAAAAGAAACACCCAAAATGATGCTTCTACCTTATTTTCTGTCTCTTCTATAATCTTCCTTTGCTCACCCTTTTTCGATTAATTATCAAAGCCACATACCTTGTCCTGAGCATTTACACTTACATAGCACACACACAATCTAATAGGTGAACATCAATCAAACTCTTAAGGTAACTGGCATTCAGGTAGCCCGTACTGCATAACAGTGTTGTTCTAAGGAATATATTGAAAATGCTTTGATTTGCTGAATTTTTATGGTAATTCAAGAAGTGCTTTAACTCTGTGGTGTGGTAGTCTCCGTCTTATAGACAACAGCTATGAAGCTCTTCTCAAAGGTCCACCAAATTAGATAATCACAAAATCCCTCTCTGGTTTACTTGGGATACACTCGACTTTTCCCAAACTTCAAATTAAACTTCCTCTCTTACAGAAAATAAAAATCGTATTCTCCTAGGTAAGGGGGGGGGCTTTTACATTTTAATTATTTAAATTCGACAAGAAAGGCACTCAGTGAAGCAATTAATTTTTCTCATTACATATCTTCCTCTTTGTATATAGTTTAGAGGTAAAGTGCTTGTCTAAACTCAAGGCCCTGGTTAGGATCACACACATGAACTAGAATCCCGTCAATAGGAATAACTAAATGTAGCATTTGACTGTGTTATCAGGGATAAATTAAGTGTCTTTACTTCTTGGCTGGGTTAGTTTGGCATCATGGTTCTAGAGTTGGTTGCTGGTAGTTGCAGAGTCAAGGAAGAAAACCTGCCATGAACTTCTTGCTATTCATCAGGCTATCTCAATTCTTACTGACTGATTGGGTTTGCAAAACCGAGCTTGTTTGACTCAGAACTGGCCCGGTGTGATGCCTGATGACTAGTTTTTAGGTAAGCATTGTGATCAGTCGCACTGGAAGCTATGTCACATCTATGTCACATCTCCCTCCTGACTGCATAACTAAGCTATTTATCTGACAGTTTTGAGTCATCTCGGAAACATCTCTCCCAGCTATCTCAACATTAGGCTAAATGCAATATTGTCCAAAAAATGACTCTTGGTTTTTTATAAGTAGAATAGGATGAGGTGGTGACATGAGTAGTGACATCAAAGTGGCATTGGAAGCAGCCATTGCCTTAGCAGCAACAGCATCATTTGTCACCAGTTGTGACAAGAAAGTGACTAAAGGGTTCTAGAGGTGTTTGGGGACAGAGCTGGTGGAGGCCAGAGGTGGCAGATTTTATAAATGTTGACGAAAATATAAAGAAGGCTGTGAAGAACTGAAAACAAGGTCCATTCAATCTCTAGACTCCATTCAATGCTCAGGTATTCATCAATCCTCAGACCTGCCTGCAGACCAACACCATGCTGGAAGATAGATCCTCTGGAAGTAACTGGGAAAGTCAGTTTACTCAGCTTGACCTCTTCCAAGAAGAAGGTTTGCTGCTAACTTGCCATAGGATGAACCAACCAAAAGGGCTAAGAGTGTGCTTGTGCAAATGTTTTAAGCTACCTTCACCTCTATTGTCCATGGAGAGCCAAATCAGCATTTAGAGACACTTGAACTGGGACTGTCCCTAGGGTGGCAGCTGTTGGAGGCTGGGGAATGCTTTCAAATCTAGAGGGAATCTATGGCAAAAATATTCCTCAGTTTTCCCTATGACGAACATTCTTTTAGTTGTTTGATATGACAGAGACTCACAACAGCTTCTGGCTACTTCTTAAGAGGAGTCAGTCCTCACTCAGCTGCTTATTGAGCACCTCTGTGGGTGAAGGGAGGCATGAAGCTGCTATTCTAGAGCCTTGCTGACCTCATCTACGGTAAGTTTTCAAATGACATTAATGCTTTCTTGCTCACATAGAAGTAGTGGATTAGATCATCTGTATTCTGGAACTATCGTTACATTGATTATTTTTGTTAATTTTGTGCTATCTGTGTTTAATTTTTTACTTTAAGTGCAGTACTATCTTATCTAACTCTACCAACATTTTAAATTTGAAACTGAGATGTGTTATAAATTAAGGCATTAAATGGGAACTATTCTCACAAGTATGGCCAAAACGGATGGACCAAAATTCTGAGTAAAAATTAGGAAGACTTCTTTTAAATGGCAAACTGACTTAAAGCTGTACCTAGGTATCAGAAAAGCTGAACTCTTCAACATGTTTTCCTTACTGTGCAGTGCGGGCACAAGAACTGAACATGTTTCTAAATAAAATGAATAAAAAAAATTTTAATGTGGTAACATAAATATTACCTTTCAAAGAGCACTCCAGAGACTTGGCATTTATAACTCTGAAAGGAAGAGGAGAAAAAGCTACAGGAAACGTAATATATGAAAGTAAAATAGTTGTCATTGGCTTAGCCTTTCAGCAAAATTGGGTTACCCTGGATTAATGGAGAATTCTCCAAATGTGTATAATACATCATGATGATAAAGCTAAAATATACTTTTTTCACTTCTATATGTGCATTAAGATAATAAACTATATCTTTAATGACTGGATCTGAATTATCGATATTGCACAAAGCTCTTAACATTGAGAATCCGGTAGATGCCAATCACTGTGATAAATACTCTTATTGAACTAAATTTCTTTCTGTACTTTTGAATAGTTCCTTGAAAAGGCTGGGATGACAGTGATTTTTATAAAGTACTGAGGGTCTGAGGGCTTGGTACAACAAAGGTCACAATGAGAACATAGTGGGCATCTTTAAGGATGAGATTTCTGTACCAGTGCTGATTTTCACTGGACATTAATGAGTCTTGGCAGTTTGAATTTGGAGAGCAAGTAGTGTCCAAGAACGTTAGTGCGGCCTGGTCCCAATTATCCAAAACCATAGATATAAAGATTTACTACCAAAAAATGATATTTACATTTCCATATAACTTTTATTGGAGCATAATTTTATCATTTTAGAAAGGAGGAGAGCCAGTCACCCTTGAATACATCTGAAAGGTCTCTGGCAAGGAAAATAACTCAACTCTGATGTTCCTGAATTAATATAAAATTAGTCTAGACCTATTAATTCAGACCACTACAGATTTGAACAAAAAATAGCTCTCAGGGAGGCAGTATTCTACTTGTACAGTGATACACACTCTCCAAGTGTTCCACTGCTATTTCAGATCAGTTTCCTTGAGAATGGAGGCTTTCGTAAAGAAGTTGTACAAGACCAGGATAGAGAGTGCCATGTTTCCATACTTCTTTATAGAAACAGAGAGATGGAAAGAAATGGAATGGAAAGGAAAGGAAAGGAAAGGAAATGAAAGGAAATGAAAGGAAAGGAAAGGAAAGGAAAGGAAAAGAAGGGGAGGGGAAGGGAAGGGAAGGGAAGGAAAGGAAAGGAAAGGAAAGGAAAAGAAAGGAGGATGGGAGGGGAAGGGAAGGGAAGGAAAGGAAAGGAAAGGAAAGGAAAGGAAAGGAAAGGAAAGGAAAGGAAAGGAAAGGAAAGGAAAGTATAGGGAAGACAAGACAAAAACATCATCATAAAACAGATGGTAGACACCTAAGAAACTTAATGGTGTATTTGTGTTTAAAGTAAATATGACAGCAGTTTTAGCATGAGATCACAAAAAGAAAATAGCATTTCCTTTGAGGACCTGGCCAGAAGATCTGGACATTGGTACTGGGTAAGATGGTGCTTTTCCTTAACAGGCTGAGAAATATCAGTGGAAAGAGGAGGAGACACAGAGACAGAAGAAGATAATTGATGAGATAATTACCCTACCCTACTGCCATCCATTCAGAAATGACAAGTTAAGATAGCAGAATAATGAAACACCCCAATGTATTTAGTGTTTAAAGCAGGATTTGAGTTTGACAAATTCAGGACATGCAGAAAAATCTCTTGAAACATCATTGTCCCTGGGGAATTGTCACTGGAAGTTACTCAGGAGAATTGACATTGTTAAATAGGAGGAAATGTCAAGGAATTAAGCTCGAATCGTTTTTGTGCCCTGGCAGTGAACAGCATGGAAGGACCAGGGATGTGATGGCTACTGTCAAGACAACCCAGTGTGTGGGACATGGGATTCTAGGGATCCCACTGCAAAGCCCCAGCATAATCTAATCTGCTTGTGTTCATTCTTTTGCTCCCTTCCCTTTGTCACATTTCAAGAGGAGCAAGCATTATTATATAACAGTGTTCATATTTTTAAGATGTAGTATTTTATAGAAAAAAATGCACACATTTTTCAACCTGCATGTCAGCTCTTGTGGGGCTGTTGAGTCTCCTACTGGGAGGAAATGTGAGCTGTGAAAGGACTCAGTGGAAAACAACATGCTGGAATAGAGATTTGGATGTGAAATGGCAGCGGGAATGGGCCACACCACATACTCACCTCTCCCGGGTGATAGCATCTTTTTATTTCACAAGCCTCTCTTAGGAATATATAGAACACTTAAGGGAATGGTAAAGTTTCATGTACGATTCATAAAGGAAGAAAGACAAGACTTTACTATTATGATTTCTATAATAATATCCCTGTGTGTGGGAAACGGTAATCCATGATATCCTTGTATTAAGTCTTCATTATTAAAGACCTGGTAGGAGGGAGTGATGAAAATATTAGTGTTTTCCAACATCAATTACTTTAAGAATCCTTTC
Source organism: Rattus rattus (assembly GCF_011064425.1). Taxonomy (NCBI): domain Eukaryota; kingdom Metazoa; phylum Chordata; class Mammalia; order Rodentia; family Muridae; genus Rattus; species Rattus rattus. The sequence goes on from NC_046170.1 coordinate 5,466,708, forward strand.
TGATAGGACATAATTTATACATTTATCCTGCATCTTAATAGCTCATCATTCATTTTGGCAGAGCTTTCAGACTATTCAAAGACGAGGTGAGTTTCTAGAAACTATATCATATTGACATTATGCATTGCTTTTATATCTGATATGACTTACATGTGCCCATGTGTATGTGTATGTCTGGGAGGATGCACAAAGCTAAATGTAAGTCTGAGTGGTGGAATTTAGGAATTCTATGCATCTTGAGAAAGGGTCTCTTACTGGTCAGAAGCTCATGGTTTAGGGTAGCTCCCTTGGCCGCTAGTCCCAGAGATCTTCCTATGTCTGCTCTTTTTAGTGTGCACTACCATATCCAGCAATTTTACATAGGTTCTGAGTAAAAGCGCTCAGATCCTGAAGCATGGAAGGCAAATAGTTGTTCAAGTGAGTCATTCCATAAAGTGTACAGACAAAAAGAAGTAAAAGAAATTATTTTGAGAAACCCCCAAAACCAAGAATAAAACAAAGACAATCCAAAAGGAAAGTAGGAAGAAAACAACAAGAAAGGAAGAGGTTTCTGTAAAGAAACTAGGAAAGTAGATGGACAGCTCCCTTCCATCCACTGGAACTCTGGGTAAGAGGTGTGGAAGTGGTTTAGAAACCATGTAATAAAGGTCACACCCATGCCAATTTCAGGTGCTCCATGGCCTGCTTTTTCCTTTACACCTATCCTTGGAAACCAAATCAAGGAGGCATTTGGTATCATGCTTTTGTGTGATCGTCTAACTGGAAGAGTTGTTTACGATTATCTTGACAGCTTTCAGTATTGCTGGTCTGATGTCACATGACCTTCCATGGATAGATTGATCAGAGATTTTTATTCCCATTACGCTGGGGTTGGAGTTTTAGAATAGTAACCGTATAGGTAAAATATCATTTTCATCACTTGTTACCGAAGGCACATAGTCTGGCCATGATTTATCATGTTCCAGGCACCCACTGATTAGTGTTTTCTGATGGAATCATTCTTTCTCTACGCTTTCATCCAGGAGTCTTCTGAATGCTAATGTGGAGTGTGGTCATTTTTGACTGGGGAGTTGATTGTCTTTTTTTAATGTGCAGAAGGACTATATTAGGATTATTTTCCATGGGAGATCTGTCTATCCCCTCACTTAGCATAAATGATTTCAAACATTCATGAAAGCATGTACCCACACTAGTTTGTCTTCCAGCTTGAACTGGAATCTGCCCTCGCTTTATTATGTAACAGCATCCTCTCAGCTCAGTTCACTGGTAACTTTTTTTTCAGTTTGGTCTGTCACACTTTTGACACACCTCAGTGATGCTGCATGTGTGTGGTGTATTTTTTTTTAACTTTTGATATTTCAGGACATTCAGGGTTCATTTTGTGAATGTATTGTCCTAGTATTTGATTTACCCATTTATCAAAGAGAACCTTACTCTTTTATTGGCAAAATGGTATTAACTAGCAAGCATTGGCAGTTAGATGTTCTACTGTAATGGCAAAACTTTTAAGAGTAATTAGCTGATAAGACATAGGTGTGTGTGTGTGTGTGTGTGTGTAACAAAATGTGTCTATGCACAACTGTATTTCTACACAAATTTCCTACTGCATAAATAATTCCATTCTTTATCAGTAATAACTCTACAACACAGATGACCTCTTCTTCCATCCATTTGCTTAATTGTTCAGGTGCAGAATTCCAGTGCACAGCGGACTTAGAGTTGTTAATCCACCCACTTATGGGAAGAACTTTAATGAATAGAGTATGGCAATCAGTCTTCCATCTTAAGAACCTCATTTATTTACAGAGTTACTTTTATTAGCACCTTGCTTCACCTCTCCCAACACCTACTTCATTCAGGTCATTTACATACTGGTTACTTTTTTTGTCACATTCTAAAGAGTAGCATCCTGTGATTCTACATGCTCATAAATTGGTTTTAAAAATTTGCATATATTAAAGATTTTTCTCCATACTGTGAATTTCTACATATTTTGACAAATGCTTAACGATCATATATTTATTATGACAGGAACACCCAGAATCATTTTATTTTACTAAAATCATTCAGTATTTTATTTCTGTTTTTAGTAAAAATTTACTAAAAATCCATCCCATCCTTGCTCTCTCTCACCACAGTATTTATGGCAGTCAAGGTCTCTTCATGATCTCTGTAGGTTTGTCTTTTCCAAGATGCCATGTAATTGGGATTATATAACATATACTTTTCCGCATTGGTATATTTCCTAGGCAATGCGCATGCGAGATTTGCCTGTGTCTTCTTGTAGCCTAATCACATTTTACTTTTGGACGTTGTTTTCCTGTGTGTCTGCATCACAGTTTAGTTATGAATCCCCCCCCCAGCAGAAAGTTTTCGTTGGATGCCTCGAGTTTATGAATATAGTTGTTATAAACATTTGTACATAGAATGTTTTTAATGTAGAAATAGACTTTGAAATTAGTTGCATTCATGTCTAAATATATGACCACTGAATCATGCGGAAAATACTTTCGTTTGGTAGAACTCTGCAGAGCTGCTCTTTAACTAGACCATTGAAATGTTTTTCAGCAATGGTTGGAACTCATTGTTGTTTCAAGTACTCACTAGTAGATGGTATTGTCTTGTTTTGAAATGCTACAAAAAAAATCTAATAACAAATTATGCCAGACACCTTTTATGTCCCTCCACTGACTTACTTCTGTTTGGCATTTTTCAGTCTTCTCTGGAAAACCACCAAAGGCGCCTTGTCCATTAGGGATTTGTTTGTCAATTTTATATCTTGAATTTTAAGAGATAAGCTTTGCTTCTTGGTTCAATTATTTATCCGATATGTTTTTGTAAATATTTCCACTTAGTGGCACCAATTTCTTTAACAGTTTCAGTAGATATTTTGTTACATATTAGCTTAATAATGTCTATTTCTTAAATTTTATTTTTCATTGTGTTATAAGAATTGAGAATTGTGCTTTAATCTTATTATAAAAACCAAGGTAATATATTTTTTCTCTTACATTTTTATTTTCAAGTCTTAAACTTTTATATCTTAAATTCGAACCTCAAGATTCATTTTAATTAATTTTATTTAGGTTATATTATGTGGCTCTTAGTTTGTTTATTATTGCTACTATTATTTTGTGTATTATGCCAGGTAGTTTTAGGCTGCTGGAGTTTTTATTATAAGGGTTTCCCTCCCATTCAGTTTTGTGCTGTTGTGCTGTTGTAAATATGTATGAAAAGTCTGGTCATTCAGTCATGGGAAGCCAGTTAGAGTTTGCATGTTAATTCCCTATCTTCTAGCCTTCTATAGTCACTGATTTTTTTTATAGTATTACTGTCGCCAATTTTTAATCCATAAGGTTTGATTCATATTATTTACAAGGCAAGTTTCAGTTCCTTTCAACTCCATGCTCTCCCTCTTTTTATATTGCCTGGATTTCAGGGCACTGTTAAGCACCCAGAGAACAGGTGTCCTGCTTCCTTTCTTAGGAGAAGCACCTAGCTTCATGGCAGCAAGGACCATGCTAGGTGCAGGGTTCTTTAGATGTTCTTTATCAGTATGTCATAGCTCCATCTTTGTGGGCAGTTTGCTAAGAGTTTTCCTCATGAATAGACAGTGGATTCTGTTAATTGTGTTGTGTCCAGTTGATGTGATCCTATGGCTTTCTTCATTAGTTGCACTCACTTGCTTTTTAAATGTTGACTCAGCTCTAAATACTTGGAATGAACCTCAATTGGTTGTGTTGTATGTTTTTTTTTATTTTATTTTTTTAACCAATTATGGATTTGTTCAAACATTTTGTTAAGGATTTTCCCCCTATATTTAGTAGAGTTACCTGTGTGACATTTCTTTGGTACAATGGCTTTGATATTACAGCAATACCCATTTCCTCTTTTGATTTTAATTTACTCTTAAATTTCTATGATTTTCATTGTATAACATAATATTTAAACTATGTATAGATCGTGGCATGGATAACCCAAGATAACTAACATTAATGTCATCTCGTACATATATCCTTTTGATATAAAAGTGTAAAATATTCTCTCAGCAATTCTCAACTCTGTAATCCACTCTTAGTAACTATAATTGCCAAGTTATACAATGGCAATTGTGAATCAACTTCCCTGCCACCTCGTTGCCATTTCATTTGATTTTTACCTGATTCATTCTTTTAATTTCAAAGTGTATTGGGAATAATTTCTTTCCATACAATATATTCTCATCACTCTTTTCTCTATTCCAACTGTGTGTGTGTGTGTGTGTGTGTGTGTGTGTGTGTGTGTGTGTTCATATTGCTGTTCAGATGTTTGAATATGGGTACACATGCACATATGTCAGTGTTCATATGGAAGGTAGAAGTTGATGTCAAGTGCTTTCCACAATCATTTCCCACTTTAGTTTTGACACAGATTTCTCCGAGCCTGTGGACTGTAGCACGACTTACATCTAATACCCACTTACAAGAGAATACATTAGGTAATTTTCTTTCTAGCTCTGGGTTACCTCACTCAGCATGATTATTTCTATTTCTACCCATTTGCCTGCAAATTTCATAATGCTGTTTTCATAAGCTGAGTGATGTTCTACTGTCTAAATGTACCACATTTTCTCTATTCACTCTTTTGTTGAGGGACACCACAGTTTTTTCCAGTTTCTGGCTATTACAAATAATGCTGTTATGAATATATTTGAGCAAGTGTCACCATGGCAGGATGGAGCATCCTTTGGCTATATGCCCAGGAGTGGTATAAATGAGTCTTGAGGTAGATGCCAATTTTCTAAGAAATGATTATATGATTTCCGAAGTGGTTGTACAAGTTTTCACTCCCACCAGCAATGGAGAAGTCTTCTTTTTGTTCTATGTCCTGAGTAGCATAAGCTGTCACTTGTCCTAGGAGAGGTTTTATTCAGCAACTGAGAGGAACAGATGTCAAGACCCAGAGACCAAACATTAGGCAGAGCTTGGAGAATCTTGAAGGGGAATGGGAGGAAGGATTGTAGAGGCCAAAGGGCTCAAGAACACCACAAGAAATCCCACAGATTCAAATATCCTGAGCTCATAGGGGCTCAAAGAGACTGAGTCAACATCACATAGTCTGAATGGATATGAACTCGACCCTCTACATGTATCTTAGAGTTATCTAGTTTGTTCCTTTTATGGGAATCTTAATGGTCTGAACAGGGATTGTCTCCAACTCTGTCTGCATTCAGGATCCTTTTCCTCCTGTGTTGCCTAGTCCAACCTCAATGTAAAGGGAAGTATCTGGCCTTATTGTAATTTGAGATACCATGTTTGGTGATAACTCTAGGATGTCTACTTTTTCTAAAGTAAAATAGAGTATGAATGGATTGGTGGGGGGAGAGGAGGTTGGAGGAGGGATTGAGAGGAAAGAGGAGAACATATGATAGGGCTGTATTATATGAGAGAAGAATAACAAAGGAAAGGAAGGAAGAAAAAGAGACAGACTGAATGAAAGAAATAAAAGAAAAGAAAAACCTAGATTGAAACAAACAAACAAACAAACAAACAAACAAACAAACATTTCTGAACTATGACTTGAAACTATGGCCAAACTGGCTGGTCAGTGAACTCCAGAAATCCATCTACTTCTCTACTTCCCTCTCTAGTACTGAACTGAGGTTGGAAATGCACACTGTCACATCTAGCATGTGTGTGTGTGTGTAGATAGATGATAGATAGATAGATAGATAGATAGATAGATAGATAGACAGACATAGACAACATTGACATTGATGTAAATGTAGACGTAGACATAGACATAGGCATAGACATAGACAGACACTGATAGATATATATGTATCTATGTGTGCAAATGCTTCCTCCCATTCTTCCTGTACTTTATGTACATTTATATTTCGTTAAGATATCTATTTAAGTATATATCTGTGCACCTGAGAATAGGCATCCCCAGAGGCTTGAAAACAGTGTCAGATGAGTCACCTACTATGGTTGGTGGGAACCAAATGCTGGTCTTCTTCAAGATTGGTCCGTACTTAAACTCTGAACATCCCTCTAGCCTTCTTTTATATCTCTGAAGATGAGTTTGTGGTCTGGAATGTGTTCCATCTTGAATATTCCATGTGAGCTTTGAGAAGATTGTGTTTTCTTTCCTTAGAAGGAGTATTCTAGAAGCAGCAATTAAATCAAGTTGATGGATAGTGCTGTTCAGGTCAAGTGCGACCTTATTGATTTTCTGACTGGTCTACCTATCAGTTGCTGACGGGAGATGTTGAAATCTCTAACTGTAATAGCTAGTAGCTGGAGCTGTTCCTTTTTTTCTCTAAGTATCCTGCTTTGCCCCACACAGTTTGCTGCTCTTTGGTCAATGCAGCCCGATTTACAGTTTTGGTGTATTAGAGATGCATTGATATAAATAGTCCTGTTATGCTCTATCTTAGACTGATGCTTTTTTGTTTTTAAAGTGTGTCAGAAATAAACATCTCAGCTTTCTTTTGATGGGTGCTAGTGTGGTACAACTTTATTCTTTTGAACTTATCAAACTCTTTTTTACTGTGAATGTCTGGTAGATAGCTTTTAAAAGGAATAAAATTTCTCTTCACATTGGTATAGCATTTACATCTAAGGTGGTTTTAACACTCACTGTCAGGTCAATATAAAGCTTGTTTTCTTGTAACCATTTTCTGTTTCATCCTTGACGAGTTTACTTCTTTTTTTCAGACTTCTCTAGTTTTAAGTAAGCATTTTCTGTGAACACAGGTGTCCTCTTCTCATTCTCTTGCTGACTCTTCTTTATGTTAAAAATAATGATTGCACTAAGTTAAGAGTATACATTTTAAGAAGCTCATAATCTATGCTATTTTCTTTCTGCCTGAGAAGAATTGCTTGATGTTGCTTGTAAGGCCAGTCTAGTGCTGCAAACCTCAATCTTTTGTGGATCTAAGAAGGTCTTTCCTTTTTTGCTTTTGAAGCATCATTTGACTTGTTTTATAACTGTAGGTTATTCTCTCTGTCTCTGTCTCTGTCTGTCTCTCTCTCTTACAGCAATTATTTTAACTCTGTCCTCTGCTGCTTCCATGATTTATGAGGAGTCAATGAGTCTTACTCTTTTCACTCTGTAGGTCAGATTTCCTCCTCTCAGTTAATTTTCTTAATAACTTTTTGGGGTTGATTTTGTGTGTTTGAACATAACATGTGGGATATAGGTTAGGGAGGGTTCCATTCTTCTTGGTCTTTTAGATGTCATTAGTCTTGGAGAATTATTAGCCATTATTCATTATTACTTCAAATATTTCTTTGACCTCACTTCTCCTTTACAAATATTCTAATTATGCCCACGTGACACCTTTTAGAATTGCAGCTTTTTGCTGCTGTCTTTTTGCCATTGATTATTCTCTTTATATTTCTTCACAGAATATTCCCATTAACCAGTGTTCATGGCAATTCTTCTTTGAGCTATGTTGCATTATTGATATAGCCATCATGTATATTCTTTACATGTGTCATCATGATATTGATAACTTTTGTTTATTCACTCACTCTTATGTGTGAATGTGTCATTTTTCCTTGTTAGAATCATTAATTCATTAATTATATGCTTTCCTTTTTAGTTCTCTCAAGCCAAGTTAGATGACAGAACAAGACTGTATGTGGCCAGATGGAGAGGACTGTCACTCTTTTCATGATTCTGAGACAAGCTGTACTTTTTTCCCTCACTGGGTAGAAGTAGAGAGAAGACTCTGTATATGTCCATGGTGGCTTTGCATCTTTTCTCTTTGCCAAAACCATGTATCTTATAGCCTTGCCATGGGGGCTTGGTGATATTTGTGTTCTTAAGCACATGAACATAAAGGGTTCATCAAGACTAGTCAAGCATCCGCTTCTAGATATTCCATAAAATTACCATTCAGCCCTTCCAGCAACCTCTGCTCTTGGTATGCACATTTGATCTTGATTCTCTAGATTCACCCGTCCGCCTAGAATTCAGAGTACGTGTCCTCCAAACGCTAGCCACAATGAATCCCTGTTAAAGTTGCTATTCCCTACTGCTGCAGCCTTGACTTGCTGTGGAAGTGATGATGCCCTACCTTTCAAGTGCTAGAGCTGAAGTGGGAGTATGCTAACCCTTCTGATAATTTGTTTTGTCTTTTGTCATATTGAAGGTCAGTATGTTAGATATTTATTATTATTAATGGGATGGTTTTCATGTCCTTTGAATTAGGTCTGTCAGTGGCTTTATGTTTGTCCATTTTTCTAAGTGTTGAGTCTAGTCGTAGCACAGCATTGTGTATTCTGCTCAATTACATGCTATGTATTTTATACATATATAAAATACATGCAGTAATATATATATACATATATATGTATATATATATATATATCTCCTGTTTTAAAAAATGTCTTACATCAGTAAAATTGTACTGAGTCGTTCATCAGTTTTCATAGCACATATTTGGTGTTAAAGAGGACTGAATTACCCTTAGAGATCTTACGAAAAAATTAAGGTCTTTCTATGTTAAAAATTTGCAGATCATTTTACAATCTCTAAAATTATGCAAACATTTGGTCTACAGGTTTTCTATAGCTTATAATGTAAATGCATAATTATTTAAACTACCATAGAAGGTTGTTGAAGCATTATATTTACTTCTTCACAATATTTAACAGTGCTTTGTAAGTGGCAAGAGAAAATTAAATTATGACGTGTTTTGTCTTCATTTTTTTTGACAAGGATTTTGAATGGTGAAAGGGACTGTCAGCCTCAGAGTCACATGATTACTCAAAGACTTAGCAAGGTAATCAGTTATAGTACATTCTTATCACTCTGTGGGCATAGCAAAATACTAGGATTTTAAAACAGTAATTTTAATCTGTACTTTTTTGTGATTAACACATTCTGAAAGAGTGACATCAGTTCAAAGAACTTAATGCTGTTTGATGCCCACTAGTGTCTCTTTCATAAAATGTTTACTAAGTATGTAATTTAGGCCATGTTTTCTCAGATACTTCCAAAGCAATCCGCTCTCCATCTCCCACATCCTGGGTGTGTTCACAGTGGGAACGGATGTTGTCTGAGCCTCTGCCGCACAACACTGTAGCCCTTAATTAAATGATGCAGCAACATATGGGGATTAGCAAAGAGATTAAGAGACTAATAGAGCAGAACACAGTAATGCTGATGTAAATGGAGAGGAGCTTCATGATGGAAAATTAGGAAAAGCATAATAACCCATGACAAAATGCAAAATCATACCAAAAGCATCTGAGTGATAAACATATCCCTAAAGGTCATCTAGCTTTTATCAGATTCTGTCTTTTGACTCCTGGAACTTTTAGGAGAAGGTGGCTCAACTGAATAGGAAGACACACCTCTAATCTCCAGGTTATCTTATTGTCTCATTCATTCACTCATTCAATTCTTCATTATGTTGGTCAATAATTATCAATTGACACTCACCCTGTGTGCCTGCTGCTCTAAGCAGTTTAAGAAACGTAAGAAGCACAGTTGCTGATCCTGTGAAAACATTCTCCAACACAAGAAAGAATTTCTAACATTAAACTATACTGAATGTCTGTAGCACTTCTTATTTCCATTTAAATCCTGTAAGACACTATCATTTCTTACAATGTAGCATTTTCTCAAATGACTGAAGGTGGCTATTGTGTTCTGTAATATCTCTCGCCTTCTTGACTAAGTCACTTCATTTTACTATATGTCAGATTACATTTTCTTTGGACTCATAATGAATGCATTGAGTTCCCAGATGGCACTGAAAGAATAAAAAAAGAACCTTTGCAACAGTTGTTTCTACTGTGTGGCAGACATGGCATTATTCTATGTGTTCAGAATGTGGAATCTAAGAGGACTCAGGGCTCATTCGTGCTCTTCAGTCACTTACCCAATTGTTCCCGCATCATGAGGAGCACAGTGTGCTCTTAAGCATACATAAAGAATAAAAGGACCCCCTACCATCTTCATGTCCACACTGCAATGCATATAAAGCCTCTTCTACACATGAAGATGGATGGCATGTGGGCATATGTATTCTTACAATGCAGATTGATAGAATCTATCCACAGTGAGTTTGAGGAAACGACTCCTTGTGATGAAACTATTGTGTTGTACTTTAGGTGGGAACGTAGCTCTGCCTGGATGTACAAACAACACTGCCAGAGCTCTCTTTTTATCTTCATCACACACATCAACTCGCCTGTCTGTTGACTTGTTGTCTTTAAGCAAAGTAAAACAAAACAAACAAGCAAACAACAGCAACAAGAAGACACCATACTTTTCCTACATTACTATTAGGTGCCATAAACATGTCCAAGAGAACTAGATATGCATACACCAAGTCACTATCATAGCAAAGATCCTGAGATTTAAATCGTTTACTGGACAGGTTCATCCATGCAGAATGTTACTAAATTCTACTGACTTTTAAAACTATTCCAGAGAGGAGATAAATTTCATGGATCATGCAGATTATCTGGGAGAATTGTAGACTATATGGAGGATGTGGTCCGTTCAACCAATGGAATACTACTCTGCTATTAAAAAGGTGGACATCATGAGTTTTGCAGGCAAGTGGATGGAAGTAGGAAACACCATGTTGAATAAGATGATACAGATCCAAAATGACACGCATGGTATGTATTCACTGATAAGTGGATATTAGAGAATACCCATGGTATGACTTATAGACCATCTGAAGTTTAAAAAGGAGTAAGGCCCAAATGAAGATGCTTCAATCCCCCTTAAATGGGAGAATAAAATAATCATGGGAGGCAGACAGAGGGAGGGATGTGGGTGGAAGGAGAAGAGGAGGGGAGGAAAAGGGGACCGGATCAGGCATAGGAGGAGACAGGTGAGAGGCCCAGAGGTGTCAGAAGAATGAATGGAAATATGCAGCTGTGTGGAGTAGGGGCCTGAGGGAACCTCTAGAAAGTGCCAGAGAACTGGAATGTGAGAGACTCCCAGGAATCAATGCTAGTGACCTTAACCAAAATGCCCAACAGTGGGGAACCTGCAGAGACCATCTCCAGTAGATAGATATGACCTCCAGTGTAGAAATGGCATCCCCAGCCTACCTTCAAATTTTCTGACCCAGAATTGTACCTGACTGAAAGAAATACAGGGAGAAAAATGGAGCAGAGATTGAAGGAAAGGCCATCTAGTAACTGGCCCAACTTAGGATTTATCCCATGGGCAGGCACCAAACCCTAACATTATTACTGATGCCATGTTGTGCTTGCAGACAGGAGCCTAGCATGGCTGTCCTCTGAGAGGCTCTACCAGCAGCTGACTGAGACAGATGCAGTTACTCACAGCCAACCATTAGACTGTGAGTGTCTGGGACCCCCATGTGAGAGTTAGGGGAACAAATGAAGTAGCTGAAGGGGATGGTAATGTCATAGGAAGGCCAATAGCAACAACTAACACAGACCCCTAAGAGCTTCAAGACACTAAGCCACCAACTAAAGAGCACACATGGGCTGGTCCGTTGCCTCCAGCACATATAACAGAGGACTGCCTTGTCTGACCTCAGTGGGAGAAGATGCACCAAATAATGCAGATACCTGATGCCTCAGAACATGGTTGGGTCAATCTGAGCTATGTGGTGGTGGGTAGGGTGTGGAGCTCGCTTCCAGGGAGAGGGAGGGAGGGTGAAGAACTCTTGGAGGAGGGTCAGGGAAAGGGGACAACATTTGGAATGTAAATACAGTAAACAATTTTTAAAAAGTAAAGAAAATAATGTTCCAAAGATTCAAAATCCAATTTTGTGATGTTTAGTGAAAAAAAAAATACAAAGGACAGGGTTGTTCTTGAATCCTACGTTGCAGGGAAAACCAAAGCAAGAAACGATTCTCAGTGCCGCTTGAGAAATGGCTGAGGGCAAGAGCATTGCTCAGTGTGGCACAGCGCTCACACAATTTGAGAGACTCTAGTTTAACACATCGACCTTGTAAAAAGAGAAAGGGAAAACGAGAGGAGAGATCGCTCAAGGCTGGGACGGAAGCTCTTGTACAATGTGGCTTTTAACTACGGTATTCAGGACGTTAATATTATTCTAGATAAGTCCCAAGTAAATGTAGTATTCTTGATGTAGTAGGTTTCACATAGTTTTCGGTTGCAGTAAAAATTAAAAGGGATCGCTTCCTATCAGTTCCTGCGAGCCGAATCTGCCACGCGGTCCGCAAGTCACCCACTCCCAGCTGTCTCCGCTTTAGCTGCCCTCTCACAAGGCTCCCTAGTTACCATGTTCTCTCTCTCTCATCTCATCTCGCCCGGGCCCTGCCCATTCTCACCCCGCAAGGGCAATAGAATCAGATCTGCATGCTCCAACTGCTATCCGTTACTATCATCCATTTTTCTTCACACACTGTCCCCTCTAACCCAGTGAAATCAAAGTTCCAGAAACTTGTAACTTAGCAATTAGATTTACAGTTAAATTCTCAGTCTGCAATCCGTCCACACAATAAATTCACTGCCAATTGATAAAGATAAAATAAATCTAGCCCACCCACATCTGAACCATCCTCCTCCGCAGACTCTGTCTTGATCGCGTCTTCCTCCTCCTCTCTCCCGCCTTACATAAACTCTGTCCCCACCCCCACTCTCTACTGTCCAATCTCTTATCATCCTGACACCAACCTACACTTTTCATATATATATATGGGAGTGGTTTGAATGGGAAATATTCCTGGCATGAACATCTGCTTCTCAGTTGGCAACACTGGTTTGTAAGGCTATGAGACCAGGGGGAAATGAAGCCTCCCTGGAGGAAACGCGCCACTGGCGGCGTCTTTGATGATGTAAGCCCTGACCATTCTTCCTATGACTACGCCTTGTTTCTGATGGTGCATGAAATATGAACAGCTGCTTCGTACTCTTGCCTCCGTACCTTCCCTGCCACAGCGAACTGTTTTGTCTAAAACGGAACCAAAACAAACCTTTCGGCTAGAATTGTTTATTTTCAGGGATTCTGTCATGGCGATAGAAAGCATCTAATACCACGTGATCCATATAAAGCTAGAGACATAATTGGGAGGGGCCAGGGAGCAAACTGCCATTGAGCACCGTGCCAAGAACTCGTGTTAGATTTTCTTTTTTACTTTTTTTTTTGTAATTATGCCTTAATAATCTTTACAAAAAGCCCTATTTCCTCATTTTGGATGATCTTGGATAAAGGGACTGTCAGGCAAAGGATGGTACCCAGGATTTCACAGCAACCACAAAATCTATCTAAAGTTGGTGTCCTCTGGCAGGCAGAATGAAAGCACACAAGCAGTGAAACACCGTGGGAGAGCACATTCTTGTGTAGGAAAAAAAAAAAAAAAAAGAAAACCACGAACCCTTTCATTAGATTACTGTTGTCCAAGGCAAAAGATAAGATGATGAGGTAATTATATAAGGCAACATGTATTTCAGGCACTGCTCATACGAAGGCTTGGCATATTTGGGTCATTTCACTGGTTTACCATTTCTTACTTGTAATGGGTGAGGAAGAGAGGATGGAAGGATGGGATGGAAGGAACCTCTGGTCCCTTCACAGCATCCTTTTTAAGCCGCACTTAACAATGAACTCTACACTCTGAGTCATTGCCTGCTCACGTGATTGTCAAAGTCCAACGCACCAGTACCAACAGCACTCTAGGCTCCTCAGCCAAACCCTACTCTCACTTAGAACTTGGTGAAGGGAAGGAGAATGAAAACACAAACCCAGAGAGGAATTATTGCAACTCACTGCATCTCACCATAGCCCATTTCCTGGGTATGGCTTTATATTTTCCTTGGAAGTACTCACATTTTAGAGCGTTTACAACGAACGAGACATTTATTAGTGTAACCTTTATTCTGGAGATGATTTAAACCATTTCAAAAGGAACCCAAAGAGAACAGTATTTCCCTTACACTTGAGTCTCCCCATGTCCCAAGCAGCCCACAAAACGCTTCAGTAATTTTAATGTTCCGTACATCTCCTGAAATACCTACATAAATAATCTATTGTTCAAAAGGTCAAAGAAGTAGAGGATCCCTCGGAAATGTCAGGGACATAAGTGAATTGGTAATGTGGTACTGTACATTTGGATATGTTCATAGCCCCTTATCTGTAGGACTAGGTAAGAGTCGGGAGTCACAGCAAGTGACCTATGCAGGGGATTCTTTGGGATTTGCAAAGGGAAGAAGAGTGAGTAAAAGTATGTGGGTTCTAACAGCCCAACACTTTCTCCCAGGACAAAAGCTATCAAGTGACTAGCATACGTGGCTAACCTTCCTTGTCTCTGTTCAAAAGGGATAAAACCTCATTAAAACATCTGGTCTCAAAGACTCAGCTCAGCTGCAGATCTATTTCATGTTAAAGGCCACCCGTGAACATGGCCCTAAGAGCTCACTTGCAACTTTCAAACATTCTGTAAATTTGCTGTTAATAGGAAGGTTGATGAATTCTCTTTCGTTTCAACTGCTTTCCAGAGGTGTCGTTTTTCTTTATAGATGTCACTGCCTAGAGAAGGGAGGCTAAGATGTTAAATGTCACTACAGGTTTGCACAATGCAAATTATTTTTGCATAATGCCTAGATAGCTACCTGCTCGTAAAGCATTAGTTGGAATTAAATAGACTATGGAAACCTGTAAGACAGAGATGCGTTATAACCCTTTTATGTTACAGGGCTGAGGGTCTGATTGGGATGAGGGGCATAAGGAAATTCTCCAAAGGAGATTAAAACCAAAGGCATTTTGCAGACATTTTTTTCACTTTCTCAGAGGACACAAATACCAACTCTACCACCTTGAAAATCGACCACTTTTCTGTAAGGGTGGGAGAGCAGAATGCTAAATGTCCTAACGGCAGTCTATGGCTATACATAAACAAAATTTTAGCAGGACAGAAGTCTACATGGTGACATCTGTTAGATACAAAAAAAATGAACAAACAAACAAAAAATAACAAACAAACAAAAATCATGGCCAGCAGTGAAACTGTGAAGACAAGCTTAGTGCAGCCGTAGATCAGGTGTTTGATCTTCACCCGAGCCTCTGACCGTGTAACTCATGAATGTGACATGATGACATGATTGGAGGAGATTTTTTATTTGAGGCTAGTGGAGTTCTGAGGTAGAGTCTACGTCCAGCATTCATGAGACCCTGCCTGATCCTCAGCAATGAAAACAAGGAAAAACTAAGAAGAAGATCGCTTTCAACAAGCAGGCAAAGCACAGGCTCAAACTGTATCTGACGTCCTCATCTCCATCTGCCCATGGATAAAATGTGCAGCCAGTTCTCTAGGAGAGACCCACACCGTATGTCTGTCTGTAAGAGCTTAAGATGTATAGTAAGGCACAGAGACAAACGGAAATGTGAAGTCATTGGCGAAGTTTTTTTTTCTTAAACTAATGGGTTTTTGTCTCAAGTTTTTCATCAATAACAGGAAAATAAAATACATCATATAAAGAATTCTCAAACAAGAGGGTGAAATTTGGGTCCCTGTCAAGGTGTAACGTGTTCACCTTTCCAGCTTCGTGTTTTCCAAGTCACCACCTTTATTATTCAACGCCAGACTTCCTGCTACTTCTGTACATGCTAACATTTTCCTGCATCGCCATCTCTGTCTGGACGTCTTCCTAGTGAAGCCTCCATGACTTGTGCTAATACTGTCATCGACACTGCCAGTTTCCTTACCATGAATTTACTTTTGGCTGCAGTGTCTTCTCATGTGTATTATTTTACCTACTTTTTAACCAGGTTCAAACTTGAAGTAGGCAAGGATGGCGGTGTATTTGTTAACTTTCCCATTGCTGGCATATACTTTCAGCACAGAGTATATGAACATATACCAAGTTACCATCTTCTAGGAAACATCATTGCTATTTAAAACTGAGAGACTTTGACTCTATGAGCCTACCATATTACTTACAGTGCCATGTAACCCAGGGCAACATAGCAGAAACAAAGGAAATAAAAAGATTAGGAAGTAATGAAAAGACAATGTTGCAAAGCGTTTCTTTCAGGGACCACACTGTGGTAAATCTACATGACACAACGAAGCCTTTGAAAACACCTCGCGATAAAGGTGTTGCTGAGCACATGTAACTGGTGAGGAATATGAGGCTCTGAGAAGCTTTATAATTTGCATAAGGTCAACCGTTCATAAATGATGCAGATTGAATTCAAAACTACTTGTGCCTGTGCCCTCCTTCCCGTGTAGGACCAGTAGTCTGAGCAGCACTGATAACGGAAACAAGAAAAATTACACTTCGTTATTACAAATCCACTTTTCAATTGGGGCCAACGGTTACCGCCCCAACTTCATGAGCTCCGCATGCTAAAAAAATAAATAAATAAAACATACCGCCATCGGGCAACAGGATGCATTATACAGACAATAAAACATAATCCACACTGATGACTTGACACACACACACACACACAAAGCAATTTACACCTGAAGCTTTCTTCTTGTATCGTCCTCAACAAAGAAGTTGTATTTCCAAGCTAACGACAAGGTTGGGCCAATCCAAATTCCTGGGCTTAGAATTTCTGTATAACGTATTGTACGCTCTCTTTAACTTTTGCTAGAAAAAGGCAAGAGGGCCAGGAGAAGGTACTGACTGAGTGAGCTAGCAGTGGGTCATGGAGGTGCTAACAGTAGCTGGGCTATGAGCTTCATTATTGTGAAGGTCTGAGTGCAACCCGAGTAGCAAGTAGGGGTCTCCTTCTGTCCTATTACTATTTAAAAACTCTTGCATCAGGAAAAATTATAAACGGTAGAGGCTGTGGGGTGATGAGATAGCTTAATAGGTAACTTCCACTCAGCCAATATGGGTTTGATCCCCAGAGCTCACAGAGTAAAAGGAGATAACAAAATACCCCAAAATTTCCTTTCACATGGACAAGCATGTTATAGTATGTATACCTCTTCTTCAGATAGATAAGTAAATAAATGAATACTTTTAAAATTAAAAAGAAGAGTAGAGACCCCATTATTTTATAGTTCTAGAGGCTGGGAATGTCAATAGTATGGCCCTGATTTAAAGTACAAGTCTTGTTCTCACATTACCACATGGTAGTGAAGATCACAGAGTGCCCAGAGTGAACAGACTAGGAAGAGCTCATTTGTACGCCTAAGGAATCCCTGGGGTGGTGCACTAATTCATGGGTGGCCCAACTCATTCATGAGGACTGAGTCCTTGTAAGTCAGTCGTTAAAGGTTCCACCTCCTAACCCTGCCACAGTGACAACTAAATTTCAATTTGACTGTAGATGGGGACAAGCCGTAGTCTATCCGAAGCAGGAGGTGAGTGGGAAAAATTAAAAGGGATACAGATGTGGTGGGAGAAACAGAGACAACTGGATCCTAGTGACACCAGCTCAACATCTAGCCTTGATGTATTCTATTTGTTTAAGAATTTGTGTTCCTTCTAGACTGGGCCATGTCAGTCACCTTCTCTTCTTTACCATTAGTTAAGTTTGGGAACCTCTGCCAATAGAAGAAAAATATCATATTACCAAGAGAACAAATTTTGATTCCCCCCCATATATTACCAGTTGTAGAGGATAAATAAATTAATGAATAGGCATACTTTCTTAAAATGTAATAAAAGTAAAATATTCGAAATATTTAGAATAAATACAGAACTTCTTTTAGTGGTTCTCAACCTTCCTAATGGTACAACTCTTTCATATAGTTCTTTTTCTTATGGTGACCCCCAATTGTAAAATTATGTTTTTGCTGCTTCATAACTATAATTTTTCTAAAGTTATGAATTTTAATAAATATCTGTTTTCTGATGGTCTTAGGTAACCCCCATGAAACTCCAAAGGGGTCACAACCCACAGGTTGAGAACTGTCTCTTTCTATCCAGACGTTTTCTCCTGTGTTTTATTTTGCAATCTGTTTATGGAGATGTGTCTTTAAAGCAACTCTTTCAAAGATGCAAAAAAAATTGTGTAGGATAGTGAAATCATCCCAATTAAAGAAAGAAAGCAGTGGAAACAAGGGTTCTTTGGAAGGTGATTTGGATGGGAAAACACATGAAGGAACATTTAGCTGAGGTAGACACAGTGGAAGGCTACACAGACTCGTGAAGGAACGTTTAGCTGAAGTAGACACAAGAGAAAGGATGTCCTGCTAAAGCAAGCACGTGGAAGGACGTGGTGAAGGATTCTTTGCTAACAACACGCATGCATTGGTCCACCTTACATTACGTCACTGAGCTGCATTTGTCAGGACTCAATAGAGAGAAACACACCAAAAAAAAATCTTCTGGTGTGGTATGCTGTGAAGTTTTTGGTGTTTCTGCAGACATGGGCTGATTGGCCAAGTAATGTCAGCTTAGACAGATGCACGTGTTGAGGCAATGCATGTCCCGAGCAAGACAAGACTTGCGGAGAACACGTGATGTTTGGCAGGTGTATAAAATGATGGACAGTGATGTAAGCTGAGCCAGGCTTGCTTATAGAGTTAGCTGTGAAACTCTTGTTGGTCTTGCATCTTCGCTGATCTTTTTTTTGCTGAGAAAGGCACAGGCAAGAACTTCTGTTGTTCCTACTGGTCTCTCCTGTTGACTTGAGCTGAGGCTGAGGCCTTGCTACCTCTGCTAGGTCCTGCCACCACTCCCGAATCCTGTTTGTTAACCCAACTCTACTGAACTGAACTGAACTGCTGGTATAGCCATAAATTGTTTGTGAGTGGATCCAGCTGCCGCTGCTAACCTGTGAACTGAACTGCTGATTTCCAGACAAGACAAAGAACCTTTCTTAGGAGGACTACTTCCACCCTATCCTTTATTTTCCACTTCCTCTGGTGGGTGGCAGGCTACAAGAGAGGTTAAAGTGTTTAAAAAACCATCACTAAAAGTATGTGTTTGAAAAAATTAAAGTTACACATCTGCCTGCTGATAGAATTGAATATATTTTGTGTCTTGTTCCATAGTTTTGGCCCTATCTTTCTGATGAAGGAATGTATTATTTTCTCAGGTCCTCAACCTTGAACCGGGAGTTTGAAGGTGCAAACACCAAAGATTAAGAGCTCACCACAGTTTTTCATTTAAAAAACTAAAAATCCACAAAATGTTTGGAAAGTTCTAATCATTATGACAGCATTCATAGACTTATAAAACTATCAAAGGTCACACATGTATAAGAAAATTACATAGGGTAGGGCGATGGCTCAGTGGGTTGTGATGACTCCTCTGAGTGCTGACAGCTTGCATTTGATACCCAGGACCTACGTAGTTGAAGGAGAGAATGTAGGCTGGCAAACTGTACTCTGACCTCTCTATATACATAAGACCATGCCTGCACACAGGTACACACAAAATAAATAAAAGTAAAATAAGTTTTGAAAGGAGCTTACAAGATATTGCATGAGCTTGCAGAACACATATTTTCTCCAGATCTCTTATTTTGGAACAAAGTGAGGGCATATACATATGAATTGAACAACAGGACATATTAGAAGTTCATAATATACGACATGGAGCAAATAGAAGATGTTTAGCGTCATTCGGCTCACCATTTGACATCACAGAAGACATATCCTGAGCAAAGTCCTCAATTTACACCATCACGATAAGACAACTTAGTTCAGCTCAGCATGGTGGTGGCTGGAGAGGGAGACTGCAAGGGAGGAGAGAACATGGCCTGCACACAGGTACACACAGCATGTAGAAGATTTCAGTCTGTAAATGCAGAGAGCATCCTTTTGAGTCATTGGAACTATTTCATTGGAACTACTGACTTCATTGGTATGTATATGTAAATTAGAAACATTTTTTTATTTATTAGGAAGAAATCAGAAATTTTTGTTATTGCACATTAAATGCTAATTGGATTCAAAGACAAATTAACCAATGCTGTATATGTCAATGATTTTGACCTAAGTTTACTGTGAGAAAAAAAAGCATACTAATGGATGTCCTCATTCTTTCATTATCTTAAGATTATATCACATTTAAGAATGAGAGGTTTTAGGACAGGAATCTTCATTATAGTTAGATTGCCCTGTGATAGATATGTCATAATGAAACATATGAATATTCAATACATAAACATAAAATATATAGGCTATTCTTTCATTTTATTCTCAAGGGGATGTTATTTGAGAATTTCTATCCTCATAATCCATATTTTCTTCTACTTACCGGTTTGACTATCTATCTATTTGACATATGCTTAAAGGTTGTTCCCACAATTCATTTTGTCTCATATCTACTTACCCACTTACCCACCAATCTATTTGACATAGTCTTAAAACTAGTGAATCAAGTGTCAACGTCACGGAGTAATAAACAGTTGTGCCTGGTGGTTCACACCTGAAATCCTAGCATGTGGGTGACTGGGGCAAGGTCTAGTGTTCCAGGCATGCTTGGACTCTGATCATACAGACTGTGACCAACAACAGGAGGATATAGTTTACTTGATAGGATGCTACCATGCATCCATGGGTTGACAAATTGGACTCTAACATTGTATGTAACCATGTATAATGGCACACGCCTGTAGAATTCCATTACCCTGGTGGTAAACACAGGAGGATTGGAAGTTAAGTCAAAATCTTATCCTGTTCTTAGCTACAAAGACGGCAAGGTTCTAACCAGCTCTACTAAGGCAAGAGGAAGGTCAGGACACTGATTGCCTTGTCTGAACAACAGAACAAGGAGTCCAGAAGGAGAAAAATTGCATTTTTATTTAAGTTCAATTTAAATTTAGAGATGACGAGTTATTAATACGTGTTGTGATTTCTAATGCTGTGAATGTTTTATAGTGATAATTACTGTTGATGAGGAGAAATGCCTTCTGAATTATCTCTGCTCCTAACCACAGCTGTTTGGGTCTCTGCGATTTTGCAGGGGGAGTTCACATGAGGTCACAGCTACAACTGTCAGTCACCATGCTTTATTTTCAGCTAGAACAAAATAAATAAATAAATAAATACATGTTCTAGAGTGGAGAGTGGACTGAGAAGATCATCATCATCATCATTGTCGTCATTGTCATCGTCATCATCATCATCATCATCATCATCATCATCAGCAGCAGCAGCAGCAGCAGCAGCAGCAGCAGCAGGAGCAAGGGGGCTCTATCTACTTTCTGGACTTACACATCCTGATCTCTTATTGCTCCTTCTCTTGCCCAACCATGGGATGGCTTGGGTGGTTTTCTTCCCAGATGAGGTAGATTTTTTCCTAGGGGATGCCCTTATTCCAATTATGAGCACCAGATGAAAAATATACATTGATTACTTATTACTTATTACTTTTAGAAGCTTACCGTCAGATAACCCACATATTAAATGAAAAAGAAAATCCAGCAGAGGACTGCCTTTTCTGGCTTCAGTGAGAGAAGATGCACCTAACCCTCAAGAGACTTGAGGACCTCGGGAGTGGGGAGATCTGGTGGGGTGGGGGCTGGAGGTTGGGGACATCCTGTTGATGATGGGGGAGGAGGTGTGGGATGAGGAACAGTCAGAGGGCAGACCGGGAGGGGGATAATGACAGAACTTAAAAAAAAAAGATTGGATAACTTATGTATTTACATTTCAAATGTTATCCGTTTTACCCCCTCTCCCACCCTCCCACCCTCTCCTTGCTTCTATGAAGATTTTCCCACTCCCACTCACCCATCCACCCACTCACCCACCCACTCCTACCTCAACACTCTGGGGAAAGGAGCCTTCACAGGACCAAGAGGAAAGCCATACTTTCATTGTGAAAAAATTATGATTGTTCTTTGTCTCTGTACCACCTAGGAATAATTTCCTCTTAATTTTTTGCCTTCCTTAGAGGGCTCAGTTAAATATCACCTCATCTATGGATAATCTAGGCATGAGTTATTTAGTACTTGGTTAATCTAATAAAACACAGATTTTGTTCTTTGAGCTAATGCCATGTTCTAACATCTGCTTACTACTGAAAAATCGGAGCTATTGTGGTGAGGTGGGTACAGTGGCAATGCTATCATTTCTGAATACACTACTACCTTGAAGGAAGTTGATGTCTCTAATTCCCAGTGGCCTCCTCTGTTGAATAAAATTGAATCATTAATTTCATGGTAAAGAATCAAGATGGTATTCGTAAACATTAGCACGAATATTAGGTGGAGTAGCATACATAACACTTTACTAAAATTTAATTTTTAAACTTTAATGAAATAATATATAACCTATAACGCATGACTTAGGAACGGTTTCTGAGTTTCCTAGGTTTAGTTCTTCTTGGGTTGAGTTACTGGTCAACATCGTAGTAAATGTTCAAGAGCCATTCCTTACCTTGGATTTTACTAAGCGGGAGCAAGCCCACCTCTCCTCTTCTTGATATTCCAGAAATTGGGAGTTTATTAGATGACAATCAGCCAATCCACAAGGGATGGCAGTTATACATTTCTTGGGGCTAAGTTAATCTTTAACTCGTCATTACTAATTCCACTGCTGCCGTGAAGCCAGGAAAGAACTCTATGAATTCATTAACCAATGCTTTCACTATAATTTGTTAACTCTTTCGTCCATTCGTTATTAATTTGTCAACAAATATTTAGCAGATGCCTCGTTTACTGTGGATTAGATGTAATGTAAAATAAAAACATTATTTTAAGCCTCTATCTTACGTTTTTAATAATTCTAGACAAGAAGGAAAGCAATAGACTTTTTGATACAACTTGATACACACTAACTCTGAAGTTTGCTATGAGCAAAGACTCTGGTGAAATTTCTCACACTGACATGCTAACACTTGAAAGAGAAATTAAAGGCCTGAGTGATGCTAGGGCACCTTTATAGAGACCGTCGAAAAGGAGATAGTGTTGTCCCAAAGGTGAGACAGTACAATGTTACATCAAGCCCGTGGATATCATTTAATGCTGCTTTCAAATTTCTGTGTAGAGCCCTGAACATACACATGCTTTGTTTGTTCTCAGACTTGTAGTACTGTACTAACAAGGCTTCTTAACAATTAATTACACCCCTGCTTTACAAGTCTGAGTGTTTTGATTTGTGAACTTTCCGAAGAACTTCAGGGAAATTTAAATTGTCCTCCAACAACTACCCAGTTCACTGCCCTGCACTATGTAAATTTGATATTAAATGATCAAATATGAACCCAGGGCCCCGTGAGGTCATGAAATCCTTTGATTTGGGACCAGGTGTATAGAGATGTTCAATTATTAAATAATTAGTTTGGAAACAATAACTAGTGTAGTTTAATTCTCTTGCTGATTTCCTAATGTTTATTAATTTAGGCACCTGTGTCTTTCTGTAACACTTTCCTGCAGAACGCTTACGAGGATATGCATGGCATGTAAATTTACAACGAATATAATTACCTTTTCGCATCTCACTCCAGGTGCCTAAGTGAGCAGAAATGAATTATGACTTTAATTGTCAGAAAGGTTTCAATATTCTGAATCTAATTATTTCAAAATTGTTTAAGTTTCTAGCTAAGCAATAATATGTTAGTGTTAATTAAAACACCAAAATATGATATTTTTTAGGATAACCAAATGTTCCATTAAGCAGCATCCGGAGAAATAATTATAGTGTGGAAATAACCAGTTGTCTTGGCATACCTAATTTGTTCTCAGACTATTTCAAGGATGACTGGAGTTGTTCGGGATTTTTTTTTTTTTTTTTTTTTTTTGCCTTGAGCAAAGTTCTTTGTCTCATTTTTTGACCTTCCCCATTTCTCCTGAAAGTGAAACAATATTCATCTTTGCAGACGAATATCCTGTGGACACTTAAAATCAAAGTTCAAAGATGAATCAATTATCTTCTTTCAAAAAAACCGTATCAATAAATAGTGTCACTATTGCCAAAGAGCTAAATAAGAATGTGGAAACATTTCTAGAGTTTTCTGTCTTCTTTCAACCTGACATTCCTAGGTTACCAGCCCAGCCCATCCTGGCCCTGCCCCATCTACTTCCAAGGTATCACTGAAGTCCTAGTTGACCTCCTTGTAACTGTCAGTCTATCTCGGTAGGATTTTTATTCTGAATAGCGGTGTCCTATTGCCATAACTTTCAAGTCATCTTCTGAATATAAGAATTGCTTTGCCAAAGTACATTTTAGAATAAGAAAAGAGAGAACCATAAACTGAGTATCAGTTAAAAATTGTTTGAAAATGGGAGGGTGACTTTTAAAACTAGTGACAGTGATTGTTGATGAAATGAGCTTGATGGGAAATTAATCAACCAATAATTTCTATGTTTACTTGTAAAATGCA
The DNA here is from genome assembly GCF_011064425.1 of Rattus rattus. Taxonomy (NCBI): domain Eukaryota; kingdom Metazoa; phylum Chordata; class Mammalia; order Rodentia; family Muridae; genus Rattus; species Rattus rattus. Next base: position 5,490,903 of record NC_046170.1, read on the forward strand.
TAACCTTAGTGAACACAAGAGCAAATACTAAATGAGGCAAAATATTCAGAAGCATAAGATCTTCCTGGCTATGAAATACCTATGTACCCCTCCCCCCCAATCCTCTGGTTAAATACTCAAATGTTTAGTAGAAAACTCAAAGTCTTCCTGGCCACCATTATGAACAGAGAGTTCTGTCCCTCACCTTTAGTGCACAATTTAACCCTAGGTCTTAAGGTCAGGTTATCAATTTACATTTAAGATGTTAAGTTTGTGAAGCTTTTAACAAATTTATTTAGAAATCTCAAATTGATTTAGAAAAGAGTGACTGAAAGTTTACCAAAACAGAAATAAATGCATAAAATAATCTTTTCAAAGATGTCTGTTACTTTCCCAGGAGTTCAGCAGGGCTACTCCATTATGTGGAATAACATATAGTGCTTCATTCCTAATGGTGCATGCTAAAATGACAGGAAATAAACAGCAGGATTGAAATAAGAACGCGGTTGCTTGCACACCTCATTTCCTAGAAACCTAGTTACAGGATCATTGAAGCATGAAGGTAGCCACACATATTTACACCCACTGTAATCAGTGTAATTGGCCTGCCATTTCCTCTGCACAACCCCTTTCAGTTAGGATGTTAGCAGCGTTTCTACCGGTATGATACAGCGAGCGCCCACTTGTTCTCTTCATAGTATCAGGTTGTGTTCTGTTCTTACATTCCAGTACGGTATCACATGACTCTGTCTGCTGACAAAGTGACTGAGTTTCTATCACAATGAACGTTGTATAATTGGATATGGGCCTTGTTCTTTCTATTAACTTTCATGGATCCCCTTACACATGAATCCCACCCATAGCTTGGTAGTGACTAGTGAGGTAAACTCTAGACTCTGTGGAGTCCAGAAGGATAACAAGACGTGTTATACAAAGAGAGCCACGAGTTAGCCTGTGGAAAAAAATAGTGTATTTAGAATTCACCTGAGTAAATCAGGGAAAATTCTAAATTCTAAGGAGGCTTTTATTTAATGAGGAAAAATTCATATAATACCATTTTGACCATATTCTTTTCTTCCCACTTCCTCCTTGAGTCTCTCTCTCTCTCTCTCTCTCTCTCTCTCTCTCTCTCTCTCTCTCTCTCTCCCCACCACTTCACTTTCTTGAAAAAGATAAAAGATTGAAAATAAAAAACCACAAACTTAAAAATAAAAGAAAAACAAGATAAAAAATTTAGAGATGTATACACCAAAATTATGGAGATTGCTTTGCGTTGGCCAACTATTCCTGAGCGTGGAGCCTGCGCTGCAGTGTGGTGGATACACCTGGCGACAGGCCATCAGAGAAAGTTGATTTTCCCTTTCCTAGCAGTTATTAACTGCAAGTAGCCTCTTGGTTAGGAGTGGGGCTCTGTGTCCACTTCTCTTAGTGTTGGGCTCTTTTCTTGTTTGAAGCAGTAGTGCAGGTCTTCTGTGTATTATCACAGACTTGGTCAGTTCACATGTCTATCCGTCCTGTTGTTTCTGGAATACATTGTTTTCTTGTGGTCATCCATCACTTCTAGGTCTTATAACCTTTTCATATCTTCTTCTGCATAGATCCCTGACCTTGAATAGAGGGCTTGGATGAAGATATGCCATTTATTGTGGAGTGTTCTAAAGTCTCTTACCCTCCACATTGTCTAGCTGTGAGTTTCTTTCTTTCTTTTTTTCTTTTTGTTGTTTTACTGGTTACTTTATTTACATGTGTTTCAAATGCTATCTCCCCAATCTCCCTTTTGCAAACCCAATATCCTATCCCCCTACCTTTTGCTTCTATGAGGGGGCTCCCCCACCTACCCATCCACTCCTGCCTCACTGCCATAGCATTCCTCTATGCTGGGAGGCATTGAGTCTTCACTGGACCAAAGGCCTCCCCTCCTATTGATACCAGATAAGGCCATCCTCTGCTACATATGCAGCTGGAGTCATGGGTCCTCCATGTGTACTCTTCGGTTGGTGGTTTAATCCCTGGGAGCTCTGGGGTGGGGGGTCTGATTAGTTGATAGTGTTGTTCTTCCTATGTTGTTCTTCCTATGTTGTTCTTCAGCTCCTTCAGTCCTTCCCCTAACTCCTCCACTGGGGGTCCCCATGCTCAGTCTGCTGGTTAGTTGCAAGCATCTGCATCTGTATTGTTCAGGCTGTGGCAGAGCCTCTCAGGAGACAGCTATATCAGGTTCCTGTCAGCAAGTTCTTCTCCCACATGCAGCCACCAAACCCAGACCCTATGGGGGTTTGCCCAGAAGTAAGTTTCTTCTTAAATAGCATCTAATGCAAGACAAAGCTTCTGTAATAATGTCTGAGTGATGCTATACTCCATGGCCATAGCAATTTCTTATAAAAGTCTTCTTATTACCCTTTCGATAGCAATAGTACTAGGTTTCCCCCTAGGCCCACGACCTGTCTAGTCTCAGATGCTTGGTCATTTTACAGTGTTGTTTATAGGTGTCAGCTAAAGTCGTGAGCCTAAAATCCAGTTGGTGGTTTATACCATGACATCCGTGCAGCTATTGCACCAGTAGATCTTTCAGGCAGGTCTCAGTGGCTGGTTATTGAATTTATGGCTGTGTGCATTAAACCTATCTCCTAATAGCGATTGCTTCAAAGGAAGCCAATAGAGTCCCAGTGGATTCGATTTTTTTCACTAATTAGGCCATATGCTGTAGATGTATAAGCACAGTACTTCATAGTTACTTTTACACTTGACAATTACAAAAATTCTTTCCATGAAACTTCATCTTTGAGGTTGCTCTGCTTTTAGTCAGTGGTACTGAGATGTCTCAGGATAACGTTCTGTCAAGATCTTCTTTTGAAGAAACAAATGCCCATATTTCATGTGAAATATCAGGTGATAATGAAACGTCTTCATTTCTACATGCTTGATTGTAGCCTAAATTTTCTTAGTCATTATAATATGTACAGAGAGATGGCTTCTGACTTAATTAGACCCATAGGTCCAAGAGAAATACCAACCACTGATGATTATTATTTAAATTTTATAGATGTATCCAAGTAGATCAGCAGTTCTCTATCTGTGGGTCTTGACTCCTTTGGCAAACCTCTATCTGCAGAAATATTTACATTATGCATAACCATAGCAAAATTACAGTCATGAAGTAGCAACAGAAATAATTTTATGATGAGGGGTCACTACAACATGAGGAACTGTATTAAAGTTCACAGTATTAAGAAGGCTGAAAACCACTAAAGGGGATGAATGGATGATGTTAACATCGGCTAAAATAATTCAGTCCTTCAGTTGCTGGACTTGGTTTTATTCTCGTGTCATTGGAATGTGATCATAACGATAAATCATTTTGGAACTATTTATCTGTACCACATCTTTCTTTCTCCCGTAAATGGGATTTTATGCCATGTACCCTTTTAAATTTACTTCTACAAAACTGGGGCTCGTTTAAGGAACTCATAGTTTCTCTTTTCAAAAAAAAAAAAGAGATATAACTCTGTCCAGAAACTATAAGCTTTTATCTTTCCAGTCTACTCTTTTACTCTTGTAGCAATACCCCCAGCAATTCTTACCAGCACTGAATAAAGTGTTACCCTTTAGAAAAGGCTCCTGCTCTTTAGAAAATGTACATAGCAAGGACATGATTATTTGAATTATATTTAGCTGCAGAAATGCTGTTTTAGCTATAAATGTGCTGAAAACTGAAAGAAAGCAGCGCAACTCAAATATGAAGTTAGGCCCATGAGAGTAACAGTGGATTTCTTAATGGAAACTCAATACAAGTCGGGTCTTGAAATAATGTACTTCTGAAATTCTGCCAGTGTCAATTACAATTACTCTCCCTGACAAAACTATGCTTCATAATCAAAGAGAAAGAAAAACTTTCTATGGCTAAACCAGGCTAAAGGATTCATGACTGCCTAGCCATGCTCGCAGAGAATAATGTAATTAATACTGACTGAAGTGGAAGATAAGCAAACTTAAGAAGCCACATGGAAAAAAATGAAAAAAAAGGGAATAAAAACATAAATACCACAAATTTTAAAAAATGACAAGATTCCAGATACACTTTTTTTTTTTTTGGTTCTTTTTTTCGGAGCTGGGGACCGAACCCAGGGCCTTGTGCTTCCTAGGCAAGCGCTCTACCACTGAGCTAAATCCCCAACCCCCCAGATATACTTTTAAAAGATAGTTTTGAATATCAGTGAATTTAATTTCCTTGCAAAAGAAACAAAAAATAAGTTTATTGGATTAAAAACTTGGAGTATTTTTTCTTATCTACAAGGAGTCCACCACAATTCATCCAGGAAATGAATCTCAAAAGATATGGAAAAGTTTTAACGAAAATCAAACCACCCTTTATTTTAAAATCTCTGGAGAGGCTAGGAATACATGAAAGACAATTCAACACAACAAATCACATATTTAATATCACACAAAATTAATAACATAATTGAAGCAATCCCTACATGAAATTGAAGTTCCCTTACAGGAACACTACATGCTCATTCATGAATTCTGTATCTGTATTGTGGCTTAATATATACCTCACAGTCTAAGTAAGGATAAGAAGAGAAGAAAGAGAATAGGGGGATATAGACTGGGAAAGAAGTCATGTACCCATGTTTGAAGATGGTATAATTATAAGAGAGACCCCAAGCAACCTACTTCAAACCACCTATAACTGATAAATATTTTTAGCAAAGTATCTGGATGGATACAACATTAACATGCTAAAATTAACATACTCATAGATATTTTATATGATACAGAGGAAAATGATTCCTTGCATAATGGCCTTAAGAAATACCTTAAATTAAATGTAACCCACAAGGAGAAAGAACTCTACAGTTGATACTCTGAACAGAGAAAAAAGAGAAGATGCCCAAAGGAGAGGACATCCCTTGGTTATGGGCAAGATTGTGAAAATGACCATTCCACCCAAGGCAAACATAGATCAAATGAAATTTCTATTAAAATTTTCATGGAACACTTTACTGAAATAGAACAATATTCTTAAAACTCCCATGGAAGTACAAATGACCTGGTATAATCAAGCTATACTGAACGAAAGAGAGCGATACTGGAGGCATTACCATATCTGATGTTACTTAGCAGAGATCTGATAATAAAAAGCAGCATGTGACTGGTGCAAAGAACATATACACAGATTAATAGATTAGAAGCCATAGACACATGCATTTCCTTTTAATTGGATCCACTTAATATTTGATACCATAACATCATCATTTTCCTTTCCCTTTCATTGCATTTAACCTCTCGGTGTATGCCCCATCTTCCCTTATTTGGACTCAAGTTTATTCTTTCTTTTTTGTCATTCCATATTCCATATATATATATACATATATATGTATATATATATATATATTAGGTAGACATATAAGATAGGATTGGCATATATATATATATATATTATAGAACTGATATTATCTTCAACAAATGGTGTTAGAAAGACTGGATGTCCACATTTAGGAATGAAACTAGTCTATATCTCTCACTCTGAACAAAAATCACTTTCAAGTGGATTACAGGCCTGTAATCCAATTAATAAAACACAAGGCTCTGAAATTAGTAGGAGAAATTTTAGAGAGTATATTATGAGATATAAGCACAAGCAAGTAATTTCTAAATGAGACTCTGGTCATATGGGAAAGAAAAATGCTTTTGCATACTTTCATAACACTTCCATTGTTAGTAAATGAGTATCTGATTAAAGAGGTAGCCTACAGATATCTAATGTGGGATTAGCATCTATAATACATAACAACTAGATGTCAGGAAAACAGCAATGCTCCCCAAAAGGTGGGAAGACTTTAGAAAGTTCCAAATCATGGTCATACTGATAGTCCTGGTAAGATTCAATGAGTCAAAGAGCAAATCTGAAAGTCACAAATGTAGGAAGAGAACTGAACTGTAGGGAGAAGATTTACGTGTGTGTGTGTGTGTGTGTGTGTGTGTGTGTGTGTGTGTGAGAGAGAGAGAGAGAGAGACAGAGAGACAGAGACAGAGAGAGACACACAGAGAGAAAGACAGAGAGAGACAGAGACAGAGACAGACAGAGACAGAGAGAGACAGACAGACACACAGAGAGACAGAGACCTAAAGAGACAAAGACAGAGAGGTCAAAGAAGATGGAGATTAGAGTAATCAGAATTCATAAAGTGTATACAAATTTCTAAGAACGAATTTATTTAATACTAGAAAGCAGAACCCAGTATGAATGCATGAGAAAAGAGTAAACACACACTCTCTCCTCCAGCCAAGCAAGATGCCCAAAGGAAAGAAGGCCAAGGGTAGGAAGGTGGCCCCAGCCTTGGGCCCTGCCGTCAAGAAACAGGAGGCCACAAAGGTGGTCAATCCTTTGCTTGAGAAAAGGCCCAAGAAGTTTGGCATTGAGCAGGGCATCCAGCCCAAAAGAGATCTAACATGCTCCATTATATGACCCAGCTATATCAGGCTGCAAATAGCCATCCTCTACAAGCGACTCAAAGTACCTCCTGCCATTAACCAGTTCCCCCAGGCCCTGGACAGGCAAACAGCTAATCAGCTGCTTAAGCTTGCCCACAAGTACAGGCCAGGGACAAAACAAGAAAAGAAGTGAAGGCTCCTGGCCAGTGCTGAGAAGAAAGCTGCTGGCAAAGGGGACCTCCTAACTAAGAGACCACCTGTCCTCCAAGCAGGGGTCAATACAGTCACCAACTTGGTGGAGATCAAGAAGGCTCAGCTGGTGGTGGCTGGCCCTTGAGCTGTTGGTTTTCCTGCCTGCCCTGTGTTGAATGATGGGGGTGTCCTACTTCATCATCAAGGAAAAGGCCAGGTTGGGGCACCTGGTCCGCAGGAGGACATGTACCACTGTTGCCTTCACACAGGTTAACTTGGAAGACAAGGGTGCTCTGGCTAAGTTGGTGGAAGCCAATAGGACCAATTATAATCACAGATACGACGAGATCTTCCACCACTGGGGAGGCAACATTTTGGGTCCTAAGTCTGTGGTTTGCATTGCCAATCTGGAAAAGGCAAAGACCTTTTCCACTTGCCACTAAACTGGGTGAAACGTAACCTAGGTTTTCTGTACATAAATATAATTCCAAGATTATCTTCAAAAAAGAGTAAACACACACACACACACACACACACACACACACACACACACACACACACACACACCACACTACTCATAGAAGTAGTAGCTGGTATTATGCTGTCAGAAACAAGTACTCAATAAAAGGACCTGCACCTTTGTCGTTTATCCTTTCTCAGTGTGTTGTTAGTTTGGTTCCTGTAAGTAGGGTTACTGGGTAAAATGGGTATACAGCAACTCTATCAACTCCATTCTCCTTCCTTGGGTTTGTTCCATATTACTTCCTCTCTAGCAACGTCTGAACACGTTTATTTTCACAGCTTCCAACAGAACAAATTGTCAACTCTTTCTCCCAGAACTGTATCCCTCACACCCTTTGCCCAAAGTTATAAAGGAGAAATTGTACTTCCTAGTGGCTTTGGAGTCTCTAAGAATGTTAGGCATTATTTTGAAAGAATAAGAATATTTTCATTTCCTTTTCTGAGATGTGTTTCACACATCTCTGGACTATTTCTTCACTTCTAACCATTTTCTTCTCATTTCATAGAAACTCATTGTATTATCTATATGAATTATGTATAAAGAATCTTTTTTCAGGGTGATCATTTTTAATATCATCTAGCACATAAGCAAATGAAAGATCGTCAGACCTAGCATACATCTTAAGGTATGAATCTGGTCATGGCCTGAGTTATAGTCATGTGTTTAGAACACTTTGAGGGAAAAGTATGACAGTTGCCAGGAGAACTTTAGCCAGCAAAATGAGCAACTAGAGAAAGTCTACAAAAACAAATAATATGTATTCCTCAACAAAGGTGGAACAAGGAAAAATGTGCTAAAAGACAACCTTAATTTGAAAGACAATAGATGTATCAGTCATATCCAATGGTTGTAGATTTGATTTGGATTGCAATTAGAATGAGCTCTCCAACAATTAAATTCAGTATTATTAGACTCAAGGGAAATTGCAACCACTTCCTGGGCACCAAAAAGGAAAGACCAGAGGAGTCTACTCCAGCATTGGCCATAGGTATGAGGGAATGAGTATCATTTCATTGGAGATTAATAAACAAGTACTACTTTGGAAAAACTCAGAATGTACTATATCCAGAGAATGGAACTTATAAAAACTTAATGACCCTCAGTACACATTGCTTTCATGAAAAAGTAAATACATGAATGTCCTAAAACACTCTGGTGAAAACAATGTATTTATTAAAATTATGGATGGGAAAATGGGAAAGGGTATAACATTTGAAATGTAAATAAATAAAATATCCAATTAAAAAAAACGAAAAAAAAGTTACTAATCAAGAGACCAAGGGAAGATCAAACTACCACTATTTCCCTAGATGTTCATGCAGTCAAACTGCATTCTACAAATTTATATTCATACCCACAGATAATGGCATTCTCAGTCTGGGGATGATAGAAAAAGCTGAAGGAGAGATCCATATTTGATCAAGGTTCTGAGAATAAATGACTTCTAGCCATTCAATCCTAAATGAGACATCTTTATCAATATCCCCAAGGTGGGGTCAAGAAGAGGGAATGGAAAGAATTTAAAAACCAAAGGGTGCAGAGGAGTATCGTGAAACACTCCCACCCAGATACGGCATGGCTACCGAAACGATGAATGTGTGGTACCAGTGAGTAATTACAGACAGTTTGGCCCTTCAACAAGCCATCGTTGAGTAGAAGGCAGTTATGAGCACCAAACCTTTCCTGAGGAGGTGGTAGTGGCTCCTAGAGGAAAGAATGTTAGTTTCTTAAACAGTGTATCCTAGGAGTTTCTAATTGGGAAGAAGAAGGGTTCAGAGGAAAATGAAGGGGCATGAAAAAGCATCATGGGAGTTACTACAATCATGATATAATGTGTATATTAAGGAAATTGTCAAAAATAAAGAGAAATGAAAAATGTTAAGTAATATGTCTTGGGTTGGGGATTTAACTCAGCGGTAGAGCGCTTGCCTAGCAAGCGCAAGGCCCTGGGTTTGGTCCCCAGCTCCGGAAAAAACAAAACAAACAAACAAACAAAAAAAACAAGTAATATGTCTTAGAGTTTCTATTGTTGTGCTAAAACACCATGACCAGGAGAAACTTAGGTATGTAAGGATTTATTCTATTCTTCAATTCCAGATACCAGTTCAGAGAAGTCAGGATTAGAAGGAACTCATGATAGAACATGTACCTGGACTCAAGAACTGAAGCAAAGGCCATGGAGGAGCTGTGATTATTGGCTTGTTCTTCATGGTTTGTTCCACCTGCTTCTGTATACCATCCAGGACCACCTGCCCAGGCATGGTACCACAATGGGCTAAGCCATCCTACATCAGTTGCTAATTAAGAAAATGCTACACTGGCTTGTCAGCAAGCAGGCCAAACTTAAGAAGGAATTTCCTTGGCTGTGGTTCCAATTTCACAGATAACTTTAGCCTGTGTCAAGTTTACAAAACTAAAAACACAACCAGGTTTCAATATTTCTTGATTACTTTTAAAATCCATATCTCAGAGGTGTCTTTGAAGCAGTAGAAAAAGTACACTGGGAATGAATCGTACTTTTGAAGAATTGAGACAGATGATGTCAGACAAAAGACAGGAGGAAAAAGGAGAAAGAAAGAGAGTTAGACTGGGGAGGAGGAGGGGTGGAGATGGAGAAGAGGTAAGAATAGAAGCTGACTGTAAGAAACAGAAACATGGCTAAGGGTAAGTCACATTCCTTATGAAGCTGACAACTGTTCACTTGTTAGAGGGTCTTCAGCTCTCTCTCTCTCTCTCTCTCTCTCTCTCTCTCTGTGTACATGTGTGTGTGTGTGCATGTGCGTGTGTGCGTGTGTGCGTGTGTGTGTGTTTTTCAATGTACAATCTAATTACTATATAATGGGTACTGCTAACCTAATCTTGAGTGGAATAACTCTGGATAGACAGCATTCATAAACTAACATCAAATATAAATTTAAACCCAGAAACTTCACAGGAAGTAATTTAAGTGCCAAACTCATGTATAATTCAGGAAAAAGTAAAAATGAGAAACTCTACATTTTTTCTCAGCTTTCTCAAACCAGGCTTTTCCTCTTGCGACAGATTCCTTTGGTCTGAAAAAGGAAGTGACAATGTGTGGATGGATCCCAAGTGGCTCCTGGGGCCCCATGGAGAATGTCCTGGACTTGAAGTGAGAAAGTCTGGAGGTTGAGAGTTTCAAACTTGTCACATATATTCAAAGTGTTACTTATTGTTTTTTATTTTATTTTATTTTCCTCCTTTAGGGTTGCAAATAAAAGTCCTAAACCCTACTCTAATGTGTTCTTTGGAAAAGGAATGCCGTACTTTGAGTCAACATTTTCAGTATAATGAAATGGACATATCAGCCCTACTAAAGCAGCATTGTTCTTATTATTGATTATTGTGTTTTCTGCACAGTACAGTTCATGTACCAGATATATTATTGCTAAATATTTATTTACTATTACTATTTTTTTCTCCATCTTTATTAACTTGGGTATTTCTTATTTGCATTTCGATTGTTACTCCCTTTCCCGGTTTCCGGGCCAACATCCCCCAACGCCTCCCTCTCCCCTTCTGTATGGGTGTTCCCCTCCCCATCCTCCCCCCATTACCGCCCTCCCCGCAACAATCACGTTCACTAGGGGTTCAGTCTTGGCAGGACCAAGGGCTTCCCCTTTCACTGGTGCTCTTACTAGGCTATTCATTGCTACCTATGAGGTTGGAGCCCAGGGTCAGTCCGTGTATAGTATTTGGGTAGTGGCTTAGTCCCCAGAAGCTCTGGTTGCTTGGCATTGTTGTACATATGGGGTCTCAAGCCCCTTAAAGTTCTTTCAGTCTTTTCTCTCATTCCTTCAACGGGGGTCCTGTTCTCAGTTCAGTGGTTTGCTACTGGCATTCGCCTATGTATTTGCTGTATTCTGGCTATGTCTCTCAGGAGAGATCTACATCCGGTTCCTGTCAGCCTGCCCTTCTTTGCTTCATCCATCTTATCTAGTTTGGTGGCTGTATATGTATGGGCCACATGTGGGACAGGCTCTAAATGGGTGTTCCTTCAGCCTCTCTTCTACACTTTGCCTCCCTATTCCCTCCCAAGGGTATTCTTGTTCCCCTTTTAATGAAGGAGTGAAGCATTAGTATTTTGGTCATCCTTCTTGAGTTTCATGTGTTCTGTGCATCTAGGGTAATTCAAGCATTTGGGCTAATATTCACTTATCAATGAGTGCATACCATGTGTGTTTTTCTGTGATTGGGTTACCGCACTCAGGATGATATTTTCAGGTTCCATCCATTTGCCTATTAATTTCGTAAAGTCATTGTTTTTGATAGCTGAGTAATATTCCATTGTGTAGATGTTCCACATTTTCTATATCCATTCCTCTGTTGAATGGCATCTGGGTTCTTTCCAGCTTCTGACTATTATAATTAAGGCTGCTATGAACATAGTGGAGCACATGCCTTTGTTATATGTTGGGGCATCTTTTGGGTATATGCCCAAGAGAGGTATAGCTGGGTCCTCAGGTAGTTCAACGTCCAATTTTCTGGGGAACCTCTAGACTGATTTCCAGAATGGTTGTACCAGTCTGCAATCCCACCAACAATGGAGGAGTGTTCCTCTTTCTCCACATCCTAGCCAGCATCTGCTGTCACCTGAGTTCTTGATCTTAGCCATTCTCACTGGTGTGAGGTGAAATCTCAGGGTTGTTTTGATTTGCATTTCCCTTATGACTAAAGATGTTGAACATTTCTTTAGGTGTTTCTCAGCCATTCGGCATTCCTCAACTGTGAATTCCTTGTTTAGCTCTGAACCCCATTTTTTGATAGGGTTATTTGTCTCCCTGCAGTCTAACTTCTTGAGTTCTTTGTATATTTTGGATATAAGCCCTCTATCAGTTGTAGGATTGGTAAAGATCTTTTCCAAATCTGTTGGTTGCCATTTTGTCCTAACAACAGTGTCCTTTGCCTTACAGAAGCTTTGCAATTTTATGAGATCCCATTTATCGATTCTTGATCTTAGAGCATAAACCATTGGTGTTTTGTTCAGGAAATTGTCTCCAGTGCCCATGTGTTCGAGTTTCTTCCCCACTTTTTCTTCTATTAGTTTGAGTGTATCCGGTTTGATGTGGAGGACCTTGATCCACTTGGACTTAAGCTTTGGACAGGGTGATAAGCATGGATCAATCTGCATTCTTCTGCATGCTGACCTCCACTTGTACCAGAACCATTTGCTGAAAATGCTATCTTTTTTTCCATTGGATGGTTTTGGCTCCTTTGTCAAAAATCTTGAGTTTTTAGTACATTAGATGTGAAACAACGGTGTTCTGGTATGTATTACAAGAGATAAGTGGTGTTAATTAACAATGCTGACTCTTCTCTCCCTCACCAGCCATAGTCATCTGCTGTTAAGGCAGTAATAACAATAGAGGTTAGCTATAATTTTGTGAAAACCTTAATGAGAAATCATACTATGCCAACAGAATAGAAGTTCTACATCTCTTTAATGCTTATTAGAAATAATTATATCTTATTGATTATTAGCTCTGGTTTTATTTTCATTTTCACATTAAGCAAACTGGAACTAGAAAGACTGAGTAATTAATGTATTGTAGATCTGGTTTTAAAAACCCATCTTTGCTTTACCCAACAAAGCTGATTCATCAATAATATAGATATATTATTTTGTATGTTTTCCAAAGTCACTAATATCTGAACTAGTAGGAACTCAGAAATTTGGTATGCTGAGTAAGAGTTGTTTGTCTTTATTTAGCAAAACTTTTCCTGGGATATATACCCCTCACATCATCTCCAAAGTTTCACAGAATTATCACCATAACTGTGTGAGCTATAATTTGTTCTGGTATGATCTTCTATTGGTGCGAAAGAATATCAGGACCCGAAGCAACATGGAGTTGAATAACATTGATTTGGCTTATGGTTCCAGAGGGAAAAGAGTTCACCATGATTGAGAGCCATGGTTGCAACTGGCAGGTAGGGGAAGCAGGGAGCAGAGAGCTCTTATTATAACTTCACAAAGAGAGCAGAGAAAGAACTGGGAGTGGGTGAGGCTGCAGACTCACAGGGCCCACTCTACTGGCTGATATACTTCTTCCAGACATTTTCCACCTCTTAAAAATTGCATAACTTTGCTAAATAAACTGTGTCATCAAATGAGAACCAATTGTTAAAATACTTGTGCCCATGGGGAGGAGGGATCTCAGTTCTCACTGAAACCATAGCACCAATGAGATAATCTTCTTGATAAATGAAGAATTAGATATGGAAACTTACAATTCCTTTCCCTAGACGCAGAGAGCTTGGATTTAAGATTATGACAAATCCATTCCCCCTGATAGTATTTTGTATTGTTTGGATAATCTACAGATGTCTCCAGAGTATCTGGCCAAATAAGTGAGAAGATTCAGGGACACATAGTGATTTTGATCATTTTAAAGTGATTAGGATATGACAAAAATGCCATTGGTAGATGCAGTGACCACAGGAATAGTTCAGCTTCTGAAAACTCAAGTCTTATAATGGAGCTAGATGATGATGCCAGACTGAGGAACAAAAGCAGGTCCCAGGCTTTCATGCCATGGTTTACTAGAAGGGGATGGAGATGGACCATTGTCAGATTGACCTTTAAATGGAAGGACAGGAACAAAGTGGTTAAACACAGTCTATTGAGCAATGGGTGGTGATGAGTCAGAGCCAGTCTTTGAGACTGGCTGAAGTGTTCAGTAAAACTTGAATCTGAGATTTGGAATCTTCTGAGTAGTCTACTTTAAGAATCTAAATAGCAATGTATTATTCATTCTCCAATTCTCAATTGTGTGTGCATAGAGGCATGCTTCTGCAAAGCTATAAATTTAAGTTAATACAAGTGAAGTGGAAGTTTTTGTGCAGACGTTGAAAAAGACCAGGTCTGTAGGATTTGTAGCACTTGGCAGGAACTCAGGAGGAAGCCACCCATATCTCCGGCCCATAGTCTTCTCTCATCCAGTTCATCAACATTCACGATAAAGCTTGTGCGTGCCTTGTGCATGGATATAATTGTTCGGTGAGTTCACCACAGAGTCACTCTGCATATCAATAAGGCACCAGATTCTCTCTCAAAGTCATTACCGAACTCAGAAGACAGGACCATTTACAGATATGGAGCAGTTCAAAATATTTATGCTTTATTGTGTACTCTGTGGCTTATAAATATGTCTGAGGAAAATCATACAATCAAATTAAGCAGCAGAGCACTCTACCAGAGAACACATGGTGACAGTGAAGCATGGGATGTGTCTCTAAAGGGATACAGAAAAAAGTCAGAAAATAGGAAGTCCGTCTTGTTTCCCAAAGACCAGAATAGTAAAGACAGTCAGCAACTTCTGTTCGGTTTCATTGGTTTTGTGATTATAAAAACAGTAAGGTTGACATTTCTTTCCATGGAATATGATTTTAATGAGACATGCCATATTATTATTCTGATAATAATTTATCAGAAATATGTATTATGAGCATATTTTTTAAAAACAAGAAAGTTCTACTTTTAACATTTTGTAGGAAAAAAAAATAAAAACTTTAAATTACGGGAAAGAATTCGGGAATATTATATGGGATAAATAAAGCTTTATACTATATCCTCTTAGTAACTATAACTAGATAGTATGGGAAAATGAATTAAATCATATCTCATGCTCTGAATTGCCGAGGGCAAATTTAAGAGGATTTTCTCTCCTCTCTAGGGTCATGAGTAGGAACTTCCTATGCAGGCCTGATTCCTCCCCATTCATCATTTCAAAGGGACACACACCACCTCCAAAGTGCTTAAAGGCTGCTGCAAGCAAGTGTCACTTTGAGTTAAATGTATTATTAAACTGTTAGAAATTTCACATCATGGGTCATTTATCTAAGCTAAATTGGGTCAAAAGCCTGTACACTTGCCTGGATAAATAAAAGAAAAGAAAAAATTCTCCTGAGGAAAATGGAATTTTGACAAGTGTTATAAGTATTTTTCATTTATCTATCACTTATATCATCTATCTATTTAACTGTCTGTCTGTCTGTCCGTCCGTCCATCCATCCATCCATCCATCCATCCATCCATCCATCCATCCATCCATCCATCTATCTATCTATCTATCTATCTATCTATCTATCTATCTATCTATCTATCTATCGTCTACCTATCTATCATCTATCTAACATTTATTTATCTGTATTCATCTATCTATCTATCTAAGTAGCCAATTTGAATGAAAATTTTCTTAGTGTATATGTGTACATGCATGCACTTGCATGCCTTTGGTATGCATGTAGTTATTATTATAAAAGAGGGGATCTTTTATAATTATACAACATTATATAGAAATAATATTTTCTGATAAATGTAATTAGTTATTTACTATTTCACTAATGCCTTGGCTTAGATGTTGAAGTCATAGATATTAAATATTCATTCCAGAAACATTTGCATGTGTTCTGTGCACCATGTACTGCACATGCAGAATGTAAAAATCATGGAGTTTTATTTATGAATCTAAAACTCAAGTCCTGGAATGGTGGAAAGTATTTATTGTCTTAGACTTAATTCTTTAAAAGTTGAAATGCAGGATGAAGAGGAATTAAAAATTTATTTTCACAGTCCAAAGGAGTTTGTCATGAATACATACATGATTTGAAGAGGAACTCCAATGATGCATGGCGAAGGACCCAGTAGGGAAAGAAATTATCAGTAGAAAAGAAAGAAAAGGTCCATAGGGATTAAGGTGATATTTACCTGCCAAATTAAGGCACATCAGTGAGTTAGGTGGGTAACCAGATATGATCCAGATTGGTCCTAGACAGACACACATGCATTCTTCTCTCTTCAGTGTCTCCAGTGTTAATGATAACATCCTTGAAAAAGGCAATACAAACATGAATTCTGAAGTACTTAGTGCTAAGATGTACAACTCTAGAAATGTTATGTAAACACTGACCATGATACACAGAGAAGCAGAGAAGACAGGTTTCTGTGTAAATTATTCTCATCTAAGAGACTTACATATGTTTTATTTTAACATGATTTTTTGAGTTTCTAGCAAATTTTGAAATTGTGTGATTTGACTCATGATTTTTTTCATCAAACACTATTGTTCGTCAGCTACATTCCTGATATTCAGGTCAACACAGGAAAACTAAAGCAGAGATATATGGAACTTTCCTGAGCAATCAAGCCTTTTGTGTTTTCTACACCATGAATTTTTTTTTAAGCATCTGATGATTTTTTTTTGGTCAAATCCTCCATGATATATGCCACAGAAATATTAAGTCTTGAATATACTTCCTGTTTTGAAATGATTAGAACAACCAGTTCTTTGATTTTACTGGTAAGCAGTTCACATGACACCCATCCATTTGAAATATATGATCTTTGATACATCATCAAGATCACAGCAGTTACTGCCACTCTTTCCCTTCTATTCTCCGGCTTTCCACATTTATCTATTCTGGACATTTCACTAAATATGATAGTTGGACAATTTGCCATCTCTCCTTACAATGCTCCACTTCCCTTAGCTTGCTTCTATTTCATCATCTATGTTGTAGCAGTTACGTTATATCATTCTGTTTAATAGTCTGTCTCATAGGTGTACCACACTCTATACCTTTATATATTTATGGGTATTTTAGTCATTCCATCCTTGGGAATACTATTATTATTAGTGTTTGCACATTTACTAACAGTATGTGTGGGTGTATGTTTCTAATTCTCATCTGTATTGATCCACGGATAGACGAGTGAGATTATGTGGCAATCCTACTACCAACCTTCTGAGGAACTGCACAGTTATTTTTCATTGTCATGTTCATTTTTCATTCATAGGAACAGCGTGTATGACATCCTATTTCTCCATATCATTGTCAGTTGGCCTTATCATTTCTTTTTTTTCATTAATTTTATTTATTCACTTTCCATTCCAATATTCACCCCTTCTCCAAGTTCTTCCTCCCACAGCTCCTTCTTCCATCCCCCCTTCTTCTCTAAGAAGGGGATCCCACATATCATCCCACCTTGACACGTCAATTCTCTACAGGACT
This sequence comes from Rattus rattus, assembly GCF_011064425.1. Lineage (NCBI taxonomy): Eukaryota > Metazoa > Chordata > Mammalia > Rodentia > Muridae > Rattus > Rattus rattus. The sequence continues at coordinate 5,508,064 of NC_046170.1, forward strand.
AGCATCCTCCTCTCCCACTGAGGCCAGGCAAGGCAGCCATGTTAGTGGAATGGGATACATAGACAGGCAACAGATTCAGGGATAGCCTCCACTCCAGTTGTTGGGGGACCCTATAAAGACCAAGCTGCACGTCTGCTACATATGTGCAGGAGGGCCTAGGTCTAGTCCATGCTAGTTCTTTGGTTGGTAGTTCAGTCTCTGGGAGCCCCCACTGGTCCAGGTTACTTGCCTCTGTTGGTCTTCCAGTCGAGTCCCTGTCGTCTTTGGGTCCCTCAGTTCTTCCTCCAACTCTTTCATCTAATGTTTTGCTGTGGGTCTCCTCATCCGTTTCCATAGGCTGCTGGGTGGAGACTCTCAGAAGACAGTTATTCTAGGATCCTGTCTGGAAGCATAATAGAGTATCACTAATTGTGTCAGAGACTGGCTTTTGCCTATGGGACAGATTTCAATTTAGGCCAGTCATTGGTTGGTCAATCCCTCTGTATCTGCTCCTTCCTCGTCACTGCATATCTTGTAGACAGGGCATGTTTTGGGTTAAAGGTTTTGTAGGTGGCTTGGTGTCCTTCACCCTTCACTCATCCTGCCTAGCTATAGGAGGTGTCCACTTTGGGCACCACATATTCCATTGTTAAGAATCTCCGGTATAGTCACCCTTATAGACTTCTGTGGCCTTTCCCTGTCCCAGATCTGTGGCACGCCCTAGAGATGCACCCCCCCAACATTAATTTCTGTTCTCTCTCTCCAGCTCTTCCTACATCTGAGCTCCCTGTTCCCCTCCCCATTCCCTCTCCCACTCAGTTCCCTCCATCTACCTCCAATATCTATTTTATCTTCCATTCTGAGAAAGATTCAAATATCCTTTGGACCCTCCTTGTTATTCGATTTCTTTGCGCCTGTGAATTGTAGCATGATTATCCTATAGTTTATGGCTAATGTCCACTTATAAGTGAGTACATACCATGCATGTCCTTTTATGTCTGGGTTGGTCCTCTGAGTGAGGACTCAGGATATTTTCTAGTTCCATTCATTTACCTGGAAAATTCATTATGTATCTATCTGTTCTTATAACAACTGCCCCAGAGTGTATAAGAAGGCAACATCTCATTGTGGATTTCTTTGCATGTTCCTGATGTTCAGTGGAATTATGTTCATTCTCCATCACCATATTTTCTTTGTAAGGATATCTTCAATGCCCTTCCCCAGTTTAAATTGGAATATTTATCCCTCTGTGTGTGAACGACAAGCATTCTACTTTCTAGTTCAATATGTTCCTTATCAGATATGGTTAATAACATTTTTCTCTCATTATCTAGTTTTACATTTTAAAAAATTCTTTCTAACTTAAATTTTGGCACTAATATAATATACACTTTGGTTTCTATTCTCTTCAATTTGTTGAGGCTGTCTAAGTCCTTTTGTATGTTCTATTTTACAGGATATTTATTTAATTCAGAAACAAGGTATTTTCCTTCTGTGGTTAAGTATTCTATAGGGTTAGTTTGTTTAGAGTATTGTCCATATCTTCTGTTTCTTTGTTGATATTTCCTTTTGCTGAAGGGGTTATTTAAGTCTCCATATAATGCAGCTGACTTCTGCTCATTTTAAGGCTCTAATTTGGGTACTAGTTTTAATTTTTTTTGTAATTTCATGCTTTGATTGACAGAAAAATCTATCATTATAGAATATCCATTTTCATTTCGAGCACATATTTGTTTAAAACCTTGTTTAGCATTAGTGTGGGCCTCCCATCATTCTCATGTTGTGACTTAAATTATATCTTTCTACCATTGCAGCTTCAATCCATTTCTGCCTTTGAATCTAAAGCAACTACACATATCCTATACTATCATTAGATCATGCGTTTTTCAGTAGAATGTTCATTTAATATATCCAGTTTAATGTTAATATAGACTAACATATACCATTCAACTTTTGGCTGTATTTAATCTAATCTTGTTGATTATTGCTTTCTATTACACTATGTAAAGAGTTTTTAGAGACTGTTTAATTTCAGGATATTGTTTTGTAAATTTTCTTCAAACTTATGAGAATAAACCTCAGATTTATACTGGATTAAATTCAGTGACATATGGAAGTGTTATTTTATATACTTCCATTCCTACTTCTCACTTTTTATTGTCAAGTGCAGTGCTATATATGTTACAAACCAGCATTACATTACTTTACATGACTTATTTCTGCTTTAAAAAAGCTGAGACAATAAATGGGAAGAAAATATAATTGTTATTTTAACTTTCCACACTATTCGTGTTCTTCTGACTTATTCCTGTGGATATGAGTTGCCATCTGGTGTCATTTTCTTATTTAATACAGCTTTGCTGTCATTTTCCTTTGTGCTGTTATTGTCAAATATGTTACTTTCCTATTTATTATAAGCCTGGCAGAGCAATCGCATACTTACCATAGAATGAAATTGCCTTGTAAATTAGTTACAGAAGGAAAGAGGAAAAATATGAATTTATATTCTTTTGTAATTACATAATTATATTACTGGTAGACTTTTATATTTGTGAGGATTTGCAATACTGTCCAAGGTGCCCATTTTCATTCTCAGGAGCACATTTCAATGTTTCTTATAGATAAGTCTCTTACCATAATCTATGTTACGATTTTATGTGAATGTCTACTTTCTTTTCACTTTTGAAAGATTGTTTTGCTGGATATAAGGTTTATCGTGGACTGGGCATTTTGTTACATGCCTGATATACCCGCTATGAGGAAGTTGAGGCAGGAGGATCATGAGTTTTATTCCAACTTGGGCTCCATATTGAGACCCTTTTTCATCAGAAGCAAAAATAACAATAAAAATAATGGAAAAGTTGGAGTAGAAACAAGAGAAGAAAGGAAGAAGAGGAGAAAGAAGAGGAGGAGAAGAAAATTTTTGTGCAAATATGTTGACTCTCCTCTTCCAATCTCCCTGTAGTTTCCACTGTCTTGATGAGAAGTCAGCTGAGTTTTGCTGAGATCAGGCTGAGTCTTGCACAAAATTATTCCATGCCTTATACAACAGTACATTTCAAGCTGTGTCTCGCCTGAGAGGACTCCATTTTATGAGCAGCATTTGACTCAGCTGTGTGACCCTGCCTCTGAGGCATTATCTCAATTTAGTTAATTGGGGTAAAAAGGAACAGCCCAAATAGCAAGCAGCACCACTGTCATGACTGAATTGAAAGGAGCCATGTGTGTGTTTACATCCATCTTCTGACTGTGGATTCCATGTGACCAGCTGCTTCAAGCTTCTATCTCCTTTCCTTCTGTGCCACAATACATTGAACTGTGAACTAATAACCCTTTTCTCCTCGCATTAATTTTTTCTGGGTATTTTAGCAAAGCAACAGTAAAAGAAAGCAGGACAGTATATTTCATTTAAAATATCATTTTACATTATATATTATAGCTATTCCATTTTATCTTGGTCTTTATGGCTACGGCTTGTTTTCTTTGCCGTGTGTCTTGGATGCACCATGACCATGAGTCTATTTCTATGGGCAGGCTCACCCTCCCATGCTCTTCTCATAAGGCTCAGCCTAGGGCATTTTCCCAGTCACTAAGAGGATGAAAAGTTTTATCAGTATTCTCTATGACTCTCCTTGATTTCTCTTTTAAGCTCTCTGTGTGCTTGAGTCATCAAAAGCTGTTAGACTCTACTAATTGCCAATTGATTGCTTTACTGTTTTCCACAGAATACCCAAGAACATAAATTGCTTCTCAGTCCACGAGGTCAGGCTAATTTGCAGAAATCTCATTTGAGCCCATGTTTGATAGCTGTCCTAAGGAAGGATTCTCTTGCTGCCACTTCCCCTAGCTCTCCTGTAAAGTTCTAGGTGATTTAGATTTGCATGTTGCTTTCTTGTAGCCCCCAACCCTTTCTTCTTTATATTGTGTACTTACCACAACTATCTCAATGGCCCTCTTAGACTTGACTTATTCCACATTTTGTTCCAAATAAAGTCAGTTATTTTGCAGACTTGCACTTACAGCCTACAACCTCTTAAACAAAGCTCTGTGCTACTGGTTAGGAATTGGGGTAAGGGATAGCAACTCACTTCTTGAGGAGTGACACCACAGGCTTTATTAGTATAAAAAGGAAAGGGAAGGTAATCTCTGGAATTTTCGGCTTGCCTGTCCTGACATATGAGCTTTACCTTATAAGCAAGCTGGATTCAAGGCACTTGATGACACTTTATTTTCAGCATGTCCCAACTAAGGTCACACCTAAGGCCACGCTTCCTTCTATGAGGACAGACATGGTTGAATGAGCAAATATGATATAATTGATTTACAAGAGTGAAATTCATCTAAGGAGAGACACTTGTGTCCTTATCATTGACTATGAGACTATAGGAAGACCAGGTGTGCTTAATCGTGCATACTACATACTTTCCATTTAAACCTAAACCACCCTGATATGAAATTGGAGGTCAGTGGGCATCCTTATGTGGTCTTCTACTCAAATTTGGCCACTATAAATATATCTTTTTCTCTAACCTTTAATAGTATTTGTCTATGCAATTGGGATTGTGAAGAGGTGCAGACAAATCTAAGTGGTTAGGGCTAGCAATGTTCAGGTTTTGACACAAAGAATGCCGATGAAAACTAGAGACAGCCTGACTCTTTCTGGGAGAGGCTAAAACAGTCAACTGAGAAGTTCATGGAAGATGGAATCCTGTGTCCCTAATTGCACCTACCAGAGTACAGTCCTTGGTATCATGGGCTGGAATCAGATCTTGAATCAAATGTCACAGATGTTTCATTAAAGAATTCAGTAAATTTTCCTTTCTTAAAACACTGTGGTGCTGGCTTCAAATCCCGGGTACTAAGCATTCTATGTGCTTATGGTTTCATTCAGTTATATACTATGTTTTACTGTGTCTTCTTTCTCTTTTCCTTTTAATTGAAAAAATATAATATATTAGATAATGTTTTTTCCATTACCCAATTTCTCCCAGTTCTTCTCCACTTTCCTGCCTGCCCAAGCATATATTTTCCCCTCTATCTTTTTTATTAATAAATGAAAACAAAAACAAAGAAACCCCACTATACTATTCTCCAAAAAAATTCCCTAAAAAAGGAAATCAAAATAAACCAAAAGTATAGATGAAAAATGCACCCCACAAAAGCAAAATGAGACAAAAGTCTACAAAAATATTGAGTTCCTTTATTTTGTGTTGGTCAACTACCCCTGGACTTGGGCTCTGCCCTGAAATGTGGTTAATATACCCAGTTGGAATCCATTGGAGAACACTGATTTTTCTTTTGCAGTTGGAAGGCAATTGCTTCCTAGTTAGGGGTGAAAGCATGCATCCAGTTCGCCTTCTTAGTCTGGGACCACGTTTGGCTTGAATTAACAGTTTCTGTGAGTTTATATGTGCTTATATGTGTTTATATCAGTTTTCTTTGTCTGAACATGTTATTTCCCTGTAGTCATTCCGTACCTCTGGTACTGAAGTTATTCATTCTTCTGTATAAATCCCTGATCCCTGAGAGTAGGATTTAAGTCATGCCACTTAGGACTGAATACTTCAAAGTCTCTCACTCCCTGTATATTATTCAGTTGTGGGCCTCTGTGTTAATTACCATCTACTACAAGAAGCTTCTCTGATGATGGCTGATTGACAGACTGATAGATGGTTAGAACAGCCTCTGTGTTAATTACCATCTACTACAAGAAGCTTCTCTGATGATGGCTGATTGACAGACTGATAGATGGTTAGAACAGAATGTCGCTAAAAGTCATTGTATTGCTATTTTTCCTTAGACAGATAATAGTAGTAGGTTCTCCCCCAATATCCCTAATCTATCTAGTTTCGCTTCTTGGCCACTTTATCAGTGTCAGGTATGGGACTCATCTCATGAAGTGAGCCTTATATTGAATCATCAAGTGGTTGGTTACTCCTGTAATGTTTGTACCACTGTTGTACAAGTATGTCTTGTAGGCTGTTCACTGGTGTAGGGTTTGTAGCTGTAAGATATTGGTGATTGCTGTTCTCTTCTTGTAGTGTGCAGAATGCCCTCCAGTACCACAAATACTATTCAGTAGAGTGAAGTTTCTAGTTCATGTCATACCAAATTTTCTAAAAGAAATGTTTCTTTACTGACTGTATTGTGTTGGGAAAAAATTCCAAAAATTTACATTTAGTTAAGAACTTTCACCAGTTACAGCTGTTTCCCTATTGAAAATAACTGTGTTGCTTCTTATGCTCCTATTCTAGGGGCATTTTTAAAATCCTTTTTCGGAAAGGGATGTACCCAGTCTGAAAGCAAGTCAGTAATCACTTCTATTTTAAATCAAAGGGCCCTTCATTTATAAAAAGTGAATTCATAAAAAGTCCAATGTTCGGAACAACCTTCTCCAGCTCTTCCTTGCTGATGTCTGTGATTCTGTCCAACATTATTATGGTAGGCAGTCACTGAGCAATGAATTTAGTAACTGGGATGTGCTTGTTGCCTATTTTGAAATTTTCATGCTTTTCTACCTGTACAATTAAAATTGAATAATATAACTTAACCCTAGACTTCGAGGTTTCTAGACTTCTGAGTTCTAATCAAGTGCTTTGTTATTACGACAATAGTACTGACACAGGCCACTCCCAGCCTTCTGGAACTAGTGCCAATGCTAAGAAATAGCTACCATTTCTTTCCTATTAACACATGAGTAATTGGAAACTCAAGGTCACATAGCAAGTAAATAGGAGAGTGGGGAGCTGAGTCCCAGACCCATGGATTTCAATGCCCTTGTGCTTAATCGCCTCATTGTTTCACACTGCTCTAATTGTTAACCAGTGTTAGAAACATTTATTTAATGCAGCATTTTTCAAACTGTACTCCAGGATCCCTGAGGGTCCTCATTACTCTTTCCCAGAGGACTGGGGAAACTATTTTATGTAAAGGATTTCCATAATTTGAGGCCATTATTTGCCTCTTTTCCAATCTGATACCCGCACTGAGGAAATTATGCAGGGTTGTTCTAGAGGCTACAGCACTCTGTTGGGAGTGCTGGACATGCTCATACAGATGCTTCTTGGCATACAACAGGGTGTGTGTTACTGTGTTACTGGACTAAAAGAACATACTAGCTTAGAGCACAAAGTACCACAGAGCCTCAGATGCTTATCCTGAGACTGTCTGCCTACTACAGCTTAGAATTGTGGCTACAAGAGCTTACAGCTTCAGAGCAAACAGATAAATGCCCTGGATGCTATGAACCAGCTAGCCTGCTGTATTTAGCATAAGAGAAACACCAAAAGAGACTCTCTCTCTCTCTCTCTCTCTCTCTCTCTCTCTCTCTCTCTCTCTCTCTCTCTCTTCCTCTCTCTCTCCTTCTCTTTGTCTGTCTTTCATTCTGTCTTTACACATATACACACACACTCACAATAAATAAAAATCAAAATAAATAAGACATTCGATGGGGTTATAGTCTCTTGGGGCCATAGAATAAACAATACATTATTAATTTCCTGCTCCAGCAAGGAGAGCAGTGAGACACAGCCCTGTCAGAAGAACATGAAAATATCTAGTTGGAAATGTGAATTACCATGTACTAAAGGCTTTTATGAAGTGGTAACCTTTGAAATTAACTTGGAAATTAGATCGAAATGCCTGAGACTGACTAGAAGACTGTGACTGAGAAATGGAATCTTGATGTAGTGTTCAGGCCTAATGGAGATGAAGAAATAAATACATGCAAGGATGAGGACAGTACAACAGCCTGCCTGCGTCCAACGTGCAATGGACCAGCTCCTTTCACAGTGAACCAGCTCTTTTCAGCAAATACACTAGCAGAGATGTCGTCTAATCACTGCCTCATATTCTAAACCAAGAAGCACACCCATTCACAAGTATTTTGTACTTAATAGCACATTTAGAGTCGTTCCCTCTGTAGTGTTTCAGATAAGCTAAATACCAGAAAAGACAAATTAAGTATGTCTCTGTAATTAGAGGAAAGCAGCTAAGGAATCTCTCTCTCTCTCTCTCTCTCTCTCTCTCTCTCTCTCTCTCTCTCTCTCTGTTTCTCTCTTCCCTTTTATCCCCCCCACTCTTTCTAGGGAGGAGACAAATCTGTTGGCAGTTGAGAAAAGCCACACAGAAGGATTTTTGATGCCAAGCTGGCAGGAATCCCGGAGTCATGCACATGTCCTTCCAAAAGGGGATTGATTCCCAGCTATGCAACAACACTGTATTAAAGGATACTATCCCCATTAATGCAGACATTTGCATTTAATTCACCATTTTGCTTCATCCCAGGATAGCAATTTTTACTTACTGAAAAAATTTAGGCACTATTCCCCCAAGAAATTAAAAAAGTAGAATCATTCCATTGCCTTTTGAGACTTAAAGTGATATGATTTTATAATTACCACAGACTAGAGTGGAAGCAGCTCACTGATGATGGATGAAAAGCAGCCTAGGTATTTATAATGCATGCATACATGTACAGGAATGCTTTCTATTCTGAAAGAGAAACAAACAATCTAAAGTGAGAATACAAGGAAGTGCATGGACTTGTTATGTTTGCATTGTAACCTAAGGCTAAGAGTAAGGACCAATTATCTCAACAGTAGCATCTCATCACTAAGGGAAATGAAAAAACATTACAGAGGGATTGGACAATTTTTGTTAATATTTGCCAAGGAAAATGCTGGACCAGACAATATGTCTCTGAACTCACATTGAATGTATTTCAACCAAAAACTACTTGTTTACCAGAAAGTTGACCTTAACAGAGTGTCCAACACTAGTATTCATTCAGCTTAGGTCACCTAGTACTAAGTACTAAAGTACTAAGAAATTGAGCCATGTCTTCCATTCAATGACATCCTATGACACAAAGTGCAATATTAAGAGAAATATGTATTGTGTGCACATATATACAATCTATTTTCAGAATAGTCTCTTGCTACTGTAGATGATGATAGAGTGGATTGATTGATTGTTATTTACTCAGAATCTCAGTGTTTAGAATCTCTAAGACACAGATTGAGTTCACAATCTTTTACGTTTCAATTGCACATTATTCGTGGAATTCTCTAATGCCTGATCTTCTGACTGGTAATTTAAGGATTATTTCAATGCTTCAAAAACATTGGTAACACTTCATAATGCAAGAAAAGAGAAGTATGGATTATGTGTTTTGTTTGTTGTGAGGAAGCTCTGAAGGGAAATACTCAATTGAGTCTGAATTCACTTTTTGTTCTTTTATTTTTGAAGTTATAATATGATTCTATCATACCCCAATCCCATGGAGAGAGAGCAGGACTTTTAGAAGTGTGGTCAGTCCTGAGAGCACTGGTGAAACCACCACTTCTGCTCATATTCCTAGCCCAAGAGGAACCCACCTGGAGCCTTTAGGACACAGGAACTAAAGAGCAGTATGACACAGCATCCTTCAGGTTTCTGCCTGCACTCAGAGCTGACCTGGCCCCACAACTCTCTATACCCAGATCCTGTGAGGAGAGAGCTGGACTCTCAGAAGTGCAGACAATCCTGAGAGCACAGGTTAGACCACCAGTTCTGTTCACATTCCTGGTCTGAGAGGAACCTGCATGGAGCCCTGTAAACACAGGAACTTAGGAGCAGTGTGGGACAGGATACTTCTGTTTTCTGCCTGTACCGAGAGTTGACCCTGTGACACTGCTACCTGTACCCAAGTCCTACTGGGAGAAACCTGGTCTCTAGGAGTGCTGACACACAGGCTTACAGGAGAGTCAAGCCACTGTCAGAGATAGTAAGACCAGCCAACACCAGAGATGGCCAGAAGGTGAGAGGCAAGCACAGAAACCTAAGCAATAGAAACCAAGACTACTTGGCAGTATCAGAAGCCAGTTCTCCCTCCAAAGCAAATACTGGGTATCCCAAAACACTGGAAAAGCAAGATTTGGATTCAAAACCACATCTCATGATGATGGTAGAGGACTTTTTTTTTTTTTTCCCGGATCTGGGGACCGAACTCAGGGCCTTGTGCTTGCTAGGCAAGCGCTCTACCACTGAGCTAAATCCCCAACCCCGGTGATAGAGGACTTTAAGAAAGACAAAAATAGCTTCCTTAAAGAAATACAGGACAATACAGGTAAACAAGTAGAAGCACTTAAATAGGAAACACAAAAATCCCTTAAAGAATTACAGGAAAACATAACCAAACAGGTGAGGAAATTAAACAAAATAATCCAGGATTGAAAAACAGAAATAGAAACAATAAAGAAATCACACAGGGAGACAGCTCTGGAGAAAGAAAACCTAGGAAAGAGATCAGGAGTTATAGATGCAAGCATGACTAACAATACAAGAGAAAGAAGAGAGAATCTCAGGGGTAGAAGATATCATAGGAAACATTGACGGAACTGTCAAAGAAACTGTAAAACACAAAAAGCTCTCCAAGCATCCAGGAAATCCAGGAACAATGAGAAGATCAAGCCTAAGGAAAATAGATATAGAAGAAAGCAAGAATTCCCAACATGAAGGGCCAGTAAATATTTTCAACAAAATTATAGAGGAAAACTTCCCTAATGTAAAGGAAATGATGCCCATAAACATACAAGAAGCCTACAGAACTCCAAATAGATTGGACAAGAAAAGAAATTCCTCCAGTTGCATAATAGTCAAAACACCAAATGCACAAAACACAGTAAAAATATTAAAAGCAGTAAGGGAAAAGGTCAAGTAAGGTATAAGGGAAGACCTATCAGAATTACACCAGACTTCTCTCCAGAGACTACGTGAGCCAAAAGATCCAGGGCAGATGTCATACAGACACTAAGAAAAAGACAAATGCAGGCCTAAGCTACTATATCCAGCAAAACTCTCAATTAACATGGATAGAGAAACCAAGGTAGTCCATGACAAAACCAAATTTACACAAAATATTCCTAGAAATCCGGCCCTACAAAGGATAATAGATGGAAAACTCCAACACAAGAAGAGAAACTACACTCTAGAAAAAGCAAGAAAGTAATCTTCTTTTAACAAAACTAAAAGAAGAGAGACATACAAACATAATTCCACCTCAAACAACATCATCATCAACAACAGAAAGCATCAATCATATTTCCTTAGTATCTCTTAACATCAATGGACTCAATTCCCCAATAAAAAGACATAGTCTAACAGACTTGATACGTAAATAGGACCTAGCATTTTGTTGCATACAGGAAACACACCTCAGAGACAAAGACAGACACTACCTCAGGGTAAAAGGCTGGAAAACAATTTTCCAAGCAAATAGTCCCAAGAAACAAACTGGAGTAGCCATTCTAATATCCAATAATATTGATTTTCAACCAAAAAGTTATCAAAAAAGATAAGGAAGGACACTTCATATTCATCAATGGAAAATACACTAAGATGAACTCTCAATCCTAAATATCTAGGCTCCAAATGCAAGGGCATCCACACTCATAAAAGAAAACTTACTAAAGCTCAAAACACACATTGCAACTATCATAATAATAGTGGGAGACTTCAACACTCCTCTCTCAGCAATCAACAGATAGTGAAAACAGAAACAAAACAGAGATACAAAGAAACTAACAGCAGTTATGAACCAAATGGATTTAACAAATATCTGTAAAACATTTCATCCTAAAACAAAATAATATACCTTCTTCTTAGCACCTCAGGGTATCTTCTCCAAAATTGACCACAGAATTGGTCACAAAACAGGCCTCAACAGATACAAGAAGATTGAAATAATCCCGTGCATCCTATCAGACCACCACAGTCTAAGGTTTAAGGCTGGTCTTCAATAACAAGAAAAATGACAGGAAGTGCACATACATATCAAAGCTGAACAATGCTCTACTCAATGAAAATTTGGTCAAGGAAAAAACAAAGAAAGATAGTAATGACTTTATAGGATTTAATGAAAATGAGGGTACAACATACCCAAACTAATGGGACACAATGAAACCAGTGCTAAGAGGAAAACTCATAGCTCTGGGTACCTAAAAAGAAACTGGAGAGAACAAACATCAGTAGCTTGAGAGCACACCAAAAAACTCTAGAACAAAAAGAAACGATACACCCAAGAGGAATAGATGGCAGGAAATAATCAAACTCAGTGCTGAAATCAACCAAGTAGAGACAAAAAGAACTATACAGAGAATCAAAAAACCAGGAGCTGGTTCATTGCGAAAATCAACAAGATATATAAACCCTTAGCCTGACTAACCAGAGGACACAGAGAGATTATCCAAATTAAAAGAATCAGAAATGAAACGAGAGACATAAGAACAGAATCCAAGGGAATTCAAAAAATCATCAGATCTTTCTACAAAAGCCTATACTCAACAAAACTGGAAAACTGGATGAAATGGACAGTTTTCTAAACAGATAAGAGTTTGCAACCCCATAAGAACAACAATACCAACCAACCAGAGCTCCCAGGGACTAAACCACTATCCAAAGAGTACACATGGACAGACCCATGGCCCCAGCTGCATATGTAGCAGAAGATGGCCTTGTTGGGCACTAATGAGAGGAGAAATCCTTGTTCCTGCTATGGCTGGACCCCTCAGGGTAGGGGAATATCAGGGCGGGGAGTCAGGAAAGGGTGGGTGGTTGGGTGAGTGAACACCCTCATTGAAGGAGGAGTGGGAATGGGATAGGGGATTTATGGACAGGACACCAGGAAAGGGGATAACATTTCAAGTGTAAATTTTAAAAAATCCATTAAAAATTATGATTCTATCATTTCTCCCTTCCATTTCCTCCTTGCTCACTTTTAAATTTGTGGTTGTTTTTTATCATTACTTTTTATTACATGCATATGTGTGTATTTATATGCTTATATATTCCTAAATACAGAAATATGATCTACTCACTTTGTGTATTATACTTTGCATGTCTGTTTTCAGGGCTGATCATTTTGTATTGGATAACATTTCAGTGAGATCTTCATGGGGAAGTCTATTCTTCCTAATCTCAGTATCCCTTAGGTGCCTGTAGTTCTTTGTGCAGGGATGAGGCTTTGTGGTCTTTTTCTCAGAGGACTTTTAAGAACATCCATTGGTGTTGATCTTGTTTAGCACATGTCAAGGCAGCCAAGTTGCTGAGACTAAAAGTGTAGTATCTAACATTCCTAGGACACAAAGTCTCACAGCAAACTCCCTGACCATCCGGCTTTTTCAGTCTTTCCACCTTAGTCTGCAATGATTCAGAGCTCAGTGCTCAAGTGTTTGATAAGTATATACATTGGGACTGGGCTCCACAACTATGAATTTTGATTGTCTGTGGTTTTCTGAAATGGTCTCTGTTTGCTTCAGAGAGACATTTCCTTGAGGAATGGTAAGGACAACCCTTATGTGGTTAGAAAGACAACTATTTAGAGTGTTGTTAATGGCTTCTCTAGCTTTGGATAGATTGTTAGGTTTCCACACAGGAAATGATTTCACCCTTTGTTGGGAATATCCGAAGGTTGATTAGAGAGTTGTTGGTTATCACCAAAGCCAAACTTGCATGCCACTACTGAACTCTTAGATTGATTGTTCCACACTGGTCATTGGTGTGGTCCATAGGCCTCATAGCTGGGTAGGATTATTGGTGACTTCCCTTCTTTGACTGATTTCATGGCACCTTTCCAGCTCAGGGACAGAATCCATTTTGAGTTTTAACAGTGAATATATTTTAGGCTGTTATGTGTGCCATTCTGCTTCATACTTGGCAAAATATCTGAAAACTTACCAGTTTCCCTGGTTTAGACTAGGAAGAGGTTCAGACAATGAAAACTGTCATCTAATCCTATATCAATGGTATCACAAAAGATGGTCTATCCTTGAGCCATCAAGACTGGGTAGGTAAGCTTAGACAATATCATCTAGTGAAGTTCTTCTTGGGGTACTACTTTGTAGAGACCCCAGGCAAGGAAGGTCTTAATACATTGAAAGAGAATGACTATCATGCATTTACCCACTCCCTTTTCTTAGGAAGTCCTCTTCTTATAGTATCAAAGTCCTTGCTTTATGGAATTATTTACTCAATTTCATTCCCCAAACCTTGAATCCAAATATTAACCAGGCTCTACATAGCCTCTTAATTCTTCATAGTAAGGATCAAATATCAACAGATTTGATGGTCTTTTGAAGTGTCTAAAAATTAGTTAGCTAATTAGAAATGAGAAAGGTAGTACTTCAATGTGTCCCAAATCACAGAAGGTAGTAAATCATGGATCTGACTTCGGGGCCTGGGGTGATTAATCTCCGGTTTCAACCTGATGGTACTTAGATTTAGCATAACAACATACTTCTAGCATACTTCTGTGCCTATGAGGGTGTTTCCAGAAAGTCTTAAGGAACAGAAACGAACTTCTGTAAATTCTGTGGACTGAGGTCTGAAAATAAAGGAAAAGTTCAAACTGGGCTGGACACTAGTAGTCATCTCCCTGCTTCCTACTCGACGGTCCAATATGAACAATCATCTCATGCTTCTGCTGTCCCACGTTGCCCGTATATGATGGCGTATGCTCAAACTGTATGCCCAAACAAACCTTCGTTCTTTCTTCTCTGTTCCCCTCCCTCCCTCCTTCCTTTATTTCTTCCTTTATTCTTTAAATTGTTTTGCTATATATTTTGTCACAAGAAAAGGAAAAGTAACTAATACGGAACCTCAGCTTACTCTTTACTCTGTGGTGCCAAAGTGAAGAAGCGAGAAATTCTTGTATACATGAATGTGTAATGCCTGGTGTGGTTGATACCTAACACATGTAAGTCATGTGTTACCGTATCTGGGTAGAATGAAGATGTTGGTATTTTCATCCCCACTGTAAGCAGAGCTTTTCTTCAGATAAGAGTTTGTATGCATTAATGACCAAATAATCCATTACTTGCAAATATGACTCACATGTAAAACACACGTCCAACCAGTCAGTGCCAACATGTTTATTTTCCAGTCTCCTCTCTTTCATATTCAGCTTGAGTGATTAAAGCATTAGTGATGACCCCTTTCTATTACCTTTTTATAATGTGCCTGACCTGTATGTAGCACACTGTATAAAGTACCTGCTTATACCATACTGCCATATAATTATCTTATTATTAGATGTATCTTCTAATAATAAGAGAGATAGAGAGCCTTCTAAGAGACCTAGGAACCCTAATTGTCTCTGACTCCATTGAAGAAAAGTTAAGCCCACTCTAATCAGAACACAACATCTCCTGACATTTCCCTGACACACCAGAAAATCACTGCAGGTAAAAGATTTGGATTGCAGAGTTGCTTATCTGGAGATAACATTGTAATTTTTTACATAAAAATACCCTAACCATGATTACTGATGCTATTTGCCCCAAGTGTTCCTCTTGCTCTCTAGTTGTGGGTGGACATGCAAATCTAACCAGGGTTAGATCTGAATTTGCATGATAGAAAATCTTAGATAGGTCCTAGAGTGGTCAGCATGGTTATATAGCGCTTTGTTATAAGTGGGATTGTCACCAAACATTATGTTTATGCTTGCAGAGTTCTGGCATTTTGGTTTGATCCCTTTAATACAAAGTGGGTGTGTCTGGATTTTCTGTTCCACTAATGGAAGTAGCTTAACTAGTAAAGAAGACTTCTCAGAGAGTAGCTGGTCCCTACACCATGCAGAAGTTCATCCTCAGCACTGTCCCATGAAGAAAGCTTTATTTCTCCATCCCTTTCCACTTATTTGGTGAGGATACAGAATAGAGACACACATATAGTGCTTTGCTACTTAATGTCTAAGCACACATTAGAGCCCAGGACTTTATGACTCCCAGTGAGAGCTTACTCATTTGCAAAATCTATTTACACTTCAATAGTATCTGCTTACCTCCTAATGAAGGACCCTGAGACCCAGAGAACTGTAACTCATGGAAGAAGGGAAGGCAGGAATCACAGAACTCCTTTTCTTGACCACAGAAAAACATTGATTCCCATTTTATCTACAGTAACAGTGAAGGATTAGGCTGTTACCTACAGTAGCCTCTTTTAAATTCTGTATGTTGAGATTGTAATCCCAGAACGGACATTTTGAGTATTGTGTTGCTGGGGAATCTAGAACTCTGAAGAGAGGCTGGGACTGCTCAATGCATGAGTCAGATACTCTTAGATCTTTGTAAATGCTATATATCATTAGTCCCCTCTAGCTTTCCCTTAACATCTACCTTGCTTTTCCAGGGGAAAAGACATCTGCTCTTTAAGAGCTAATCCAATGTCACATTTAAGCATTTTTTGTTTAGTAGTTTGAACACAGTTCTTCAAGGCTTTGTTCACCTGTCTGTGCCTCTCACTGGAAAGCAATACTTGAGGGCAAGAGGAGTATTAGACAGCAGGGACTTCCGGCATCTATAATGACTGCAGACGGATGGCTGACTTTGCTATGCTTTGAGCACTCTAAACTCTTTCATTGGGGAGAGAGATAAGAAGGTCACTAGTGAAGCACAGGGTCCCAAGAGTCAGAGAAGCAGTTAGACAGGGTCAGGGTAGGGATGCATAGATGTTATCACTCACAAAGTTTATTTGAAGGACAATCAGACAGCAAGTAAAAGGTGTGATGCTATGTGCTAATAGATATTTGACTATAAACGTTTTCCCTGAATATGAGAGCAGCTTAATGATGAGTCAGCCCAAGGATAGGATACTGGGGAGCATCAAGTCTTTTATGATTTCTGAGAGGCAAAGTATGTCTCAGAGACTCCTCTTTCATGCACAAAATACCTTCTGTGCTGTTCGCTAGGTGACCCTTAAAGTGTCACAGCCAGAGGTGCAAGTTCTAAGGAGGAAAAAAAATGCTTGTCTGAAATTTTCTTTGATTTGCTTAAAGCACGTTATAGGGGTGGTCCAGAATAAGAATGAGGCAGGGGAAAGATGCTAACTAAAATAAGAAATGACTGTAATGCCTTCACCGTTGAACACCATGAGGTATTTAACTAAGTGGCTTAAATGGAAAATATTTTTAGAAATTGAGAAATATGACAGGCATGATCGAGCCGAATTGGGGGAAAAAGTGATTCAGGAAAAAATATCAGAAGTGTCATAAGAAATATTATCAACTCTTTGAATCCTAGCATGGTATCCATTCATATTTAGGGAGTTTTTTTTTTCTTCAAATGTCAGTATATTACATTTAAAGATCCTGTCTAATTTTCTCTCTGTTCTTATATCTAGGTCTCTTTAGGAATTACTGATTTCAAACCACACTCTTTCCCCAACAGGGAAACACTGAATAATTAGGGCTTTAAGAAATCAAGACTCTGAAGTTTTCCATTGTGAGGCACCTGGTGTGCACGTGCCCTGAATGTGTGAGCTGGAGAGAGAAGCTTATATAGGGAGAGCTTTGTGACAGAGGAAAGGACAAATCCTCTTCCTCCAAGCTGTCTTCCTCCCTGTAGAGCAGGGAGATGATTACACAGAGACATCAGTTAGTGCTGGCTGTCTGACTATGTGCAAGGGAACTCTCCGGCAGGGCGTTTTCTTCCTTGTGGATGAGGAAACTAGAGGAAAACAATAAAGTTATAGTTATGCAAACAGGCAGACTGAAAGCAGATGCCTCTGAACATGACAAACTCTGGCAATACAGAGTTTTGCTGAAAATATGCAATTAGGGAGACTCTGATGTGTCCTGGTGGGAGCAGGCATTTGTAAACCATTGTCCTACTTACAGTTAGTGTGAGCGAAGAAGTTACTTCTCTGGACCTTTTCTTTGTTATTAAAAGGAGATAATAATACTTTTACAGAGATGTTTTAAGGATTGGCTATAATCTGTCATGGACTGGTCATAAACACAGGGTGGATAATTGGTAGTGCTGTCAGTGTTAGGGAAGATAATGATGCTTACAGTGAATGAGCAGGAGAGGAATAAGGAAAAGCTGCTATTTTTCCCACTTTCTTTAGAAATCTGTTGTCAACAAAGCTCACTTTCACCCAGAGAGTCCTCAGTGCAGGACTCTGGATGGGCACAAATGATTGTAATCAAGTAAAACTCATCTCGGGGTGAGGGGGAGGTCCACAGAGGTGTGGATAATGTCCTGCAAAGATACCCACCCCCCTCTGCATCCGTATGACTTCTAGTCTAATTTATTAATTTGGCATCTGGAGAAAGGGCTTATCGGTTCTACACATTCACTTGTAACAATGTGAATTCACAATTATTTTCCATCAAATTTCATGAGATAAACATGAGCTAAGAGGTTTGACGGTGGTTGAAGCATTGGGGGAACATAAGAGCATAGCATGATGAATTGCCTGGCGTGTGCTACGCACTCCAGTGGTGAGAGAGGCATAGCAAAGAACTAAGGAGTTATGAAGAGCCCGGAGATGTCTAATTGCACCTATGTGGCATCTTTTGGAGGGAGGCCACACAGGCCCAGTTGGTAGGAAATGAGTGAACATCACTGGGGGTTGGGTATCCGGTTAGCATCAGGTGTTAGGAGTTTGAATAGGGAACAACAATGGTAACACCAGGTACTGAATATGGGCTACTGTCCCCTGGAAGTCTATAAAAGAAAATCAGGAACCACTGAAACATTTCGTTTTAGGAAAACCTGCTGTCTAAAAGTCCAGTTTTGATCTATACTAAAGATCCAAGAATTTCATCGTGCGAGTTATTTGCTTTTACACAGTGTGTTCATTTCCATGCTGATAACACCTTAGATAGATGGACTCAGGCAAGGACTGGCCAACATGGGAATGGACAGAGTGAACTTTCTCAGATGTTTGTCTAAATACAGAACTTCATTACATTTTCTTAGGTAGTAAAATCTCATCAAGCATGCAAGCTATGTTAGAAAAAACCACCACTACAACAATTTTTTCCTTTTCTTAGTTGAATGACTTCCCACTAGGTGTTATGAGCAAATAAGCCAGGTACATCCTTCAAGTGTTTTATACCATTTGTAGGGTTTTATAGTCCTTCAATCCAGCTAAACAAAGAATGTCATTAGATAATCCACCACCACTAAGTTTGGTATCATTGTGGCAATTTGGTATCTAGAAAACCATATTCAGAGACAGGGAACTATGAATAATCTAAATGCCCCTGCTTATTATTCAATAGCACCATCTTTTCTTTTTACCATTTTAAAGCACAGAGTTCTTTTTTTAATTAATTATTTTATTTACACTCCAGCCGTTGCCTCCTCCCAGTCACTTCCATCATTCCTCACCCCATTTCCCCTCCCTATTGCCTCGGAGAGGGTGCTCCCCTTTTCCCCCCAAAAGCCATTGTGGTCCTCAGGAGTAGAGCTAATTTCCACATCTGCATTGCCGCTCAGGAATAAGGAGTTGTTGTTGTGATTTGGATGAGGTGGAAACTTCTAGAATCACGGGAAGCATTTTCTTTTTAAAGGTTGTTTGGATCCACTCTGATGTGTAACTAGAATGCTTTGGGAGTGTATTGCACCCCCAAGCAGGGTTTACCCTGCAAATCACCTGACCTTTTAACTACTTTGGCTATGTGCAGGGACAGAGAACTATGACAAATGCAAATGTCCCTGGTTATTATTCAAAAGCATCATTTTTATCTACAATTTTAAAGCACATAGTTTTTAAAATTAGTTATTTTATTTACTTACATTCCAGCCATTGCCCCTTCCCAGTTCCCACCCCACCCTCACCCCTTCCCCCAGCCACAGTGGTGATTGAACACCAACCCTAGGAAAATGAGGCGGTTCAGAAATGAACTCATTAACCCTCTTGTGCACCTAATAAGAGCCATGAGAACTACAGACTTCAATCTCGAGTTCCCTGTAGAGTAATTCTTGTCAGGCAAACCTGTCATCAGATAACATTAAATGCCTCTGTGAAAAACAATTTTCTTTCCAAGTCGTCTTTCAGGTAGCTGAAAGTAAGAATTAGACCACTTATTTGTCTGATTTCCCTAACCAGAGATAATAAGCCTAGGAGGAAAATAAAATTTGGTAATTATACATATCAAACGTCTAGCATGTTCTCTGGAAAGGTAAATTATATGGTGTTACGCAAACATACAATAGTCAGAATTTCTCGATTACTATGTAATGAATGTGCTAAGTGTAGAGAAGAAAAAATGAAATTGTAATCATAATATGACATTCTCCTGTTTTTAATTGAACTCTTTGAAATAAGCTTATAATCCTCACCTGTCTCCACCCTTATATGTATCATATGACAACTATTACACAATCATATCTACTTCATAGGAAATCTAGGAATCACTGCATTAGATATTATGGCAATGCCATGAATGAACCATTATCAATATTTTAATGATAACAACACTTGACACACGATCACCAGGAACTCATATGTAATTAATATCAGTAACATAAAATAGTGTTTTTATTGTTAAAAGAATTTATTCAATGGCACAATGCAATCCTTGTGTTAATCTGATTTAAAGATGTTTGACTGAAGGCCAGGTGGTAAGTCGGGAATATGTTCCACAAACAGAAATATTGCAGGGTGAAATTAAATCTTAAGCTTATGAATGGTGATACATACAGAAGTAATCTGACTGTCTTAAGCCTTTCAGCAAGTATAAATCAGAGCACATTACATGTTTAGGCTTTGAAATGCAGCTTGGCTTCCAGTTAGGCTATGTGGTTGATTATCCCTTTCCAAAGTGTTCAAAGACATCATCAATCAGATTTGTGAGCCTCAGAATGAGTATTAGAGTCAGCCCATGAGTGGATTACAGTCCAGCCTTGAGAAGAAGAAATGTGCATTTTGATTTATTTTGTCAGGTTCGGGTTTTGAAGACATTGTAGCCTACAGACCTCTCTCTCGTATTTGCACAATGACATCATCACGCAGAAGGAGGCTGATATCCTCATTTTTGGAAAATGTGTACAGCGATAGAGAAAAAGCAAATATGAAGTCTGCAGATCAATATGATCCTGGCTTCTTCTGAGTGTTGACTACATTTGGCAGAAGAAGAAGCTAGTGTTAGCCAAGGAAAATATATTGGCAAGAACACCCAGAGAATTTCAGGATGGATGTCCTTTATAGATTTTTAATGTTTCACCATCATGATCTTGCAAGTAGTCATTTCTTGTGGCTCTGGCTCATTTCAGATTATAATATTTAACTTTAAAATAAAAAATAATGAATGCAGTCTGTTTTTCTTTCCCTTCTTTTTATATCACTCTCAATGTCTTAACACAAACATGTCTTGGGATGATATTATTACCGATCATTTTATGACCTATTGCTTTTAGAGTCAGATCTAAAGCCTGGAAAAATATTTATTTCAGAAGTTTATCAGACATTTGGAAATTCTCAGTATTGACCTTAAAATTAATAGATTGTTGATATTTATTAGATATTATCAAATAATTCTCTCTAAAGAGTAAAAAGATTATTATTGTGAAATACATCTTAAAAGTGTATACAATTTATACTCACTATCATCTCCAGACAGCATTTAAAATATTTTCTTAAGTAGAGAGTTTTCTGGCACTTTATTCAAAAACTTTATGAGATAGCTGTTATTGCTGTTCTAGAAACTGGAAAACTGGAGTAAAGGAACCACAAAAGAACTCATCCAAGCTGGCAAATGCCAGCTATGAGTGTCAACCTCCAAGCCGTACACTTAAATCCTCCAATGTGCAGAAGCCAATTGTCTGTGGGTCTGTTAGAGATATCAGTTTATAGAATGACACTTGGGGTTTCATCAACCACATCCTGGTCTTACCTGAAGCTCTTGGAACCAGCCATACAGTGGCTGCCCTGGGAAGATGGATAAGCATTCGATAGATGAATAAAGGGAAAGAAAGATTTGTACTTATTCTTATGAATTGTTCTACTGGAGTCCTCAATTTGTTGTACATACATATGGTATTCAAATTAGAAATGTTTAAAATTCTTCAAAATTATGTAAAAAAATTTAAAGAATATATTTTCACTTCCCTCTAAGGGCAATTTGTTCTCACTTTTACATCCACATTATATTATATATTAATATATATTATATATTATATCATATTAATGCTAATGCACTAGAGCTGTTAGTATAAACAAAGACAATTGATGTTATAGGCTAGGTTTAGCAGTATCTCATTCATAAGAATATTAAATTATTTTAGGCAAAGTAGCTATGTCAAACCAAATAGAAATAAAGAGAAAGTGGTAATTAGACTATGTTAAAATATAACCTCCAAGGATATTAAATATGTAAGTGCTCATCCATGAAAAATTAGACAGCAAGAGGTTATACCCATGTATTGGCTTATTTTGTAAGATATCAAATTACCTTTCATGAATAATAATGGTACCTCTATAATTTACTGCTATGATATTAAAAATACTTCTTGACTAAAAATTAACTACTTATAGATGCTTCTCCATGACCAAACCTTAAGTAGGGAATAATTAAATGAACATTTTCTGTTGACTTTACCAATCAAATTTTGATTTTCATATTCTAGACTCTACTCATGAAACACTCTAATAAATGCTAATCAAATAAATACTGAAACTTAAATTTTAACTAAATTCAACTTTTCACTTAATGATAATCAGGTTGAGTCACATCATAGATTAAAGTGGGGGTCTTTCATGAGACAGGTGTTTTTGCTAGATGCTAAGGCTATTTGGCAGAATAAGGAAATAGGAATAATTTCATATGCTAGAATATGCAAAATCATACAACTTAATGCCTTTAGGAAACATAAAGCGTAGAGTATAATCCTTGTCTCATTGACATAAAGAGCCCAAGAGAGAAATGAGCTTACTGTAGGACCTAGTGAGTGTCAGAGAGGGAATTAAGAGGAAGGATGGATTATTTATTATAGAGTTTCTGGCAGCGTGACTACAGGTTTCATCTGTTTCCAGATTTTAAACAATCTTTTTCCCCATCTTGCTTTTTTTCAGAAGCTTGTCTACTTTGACATTTCACACTCTTGTAACACTATTTACAGAAAATCCTTGGTAGCTAGAGGAAACTTTGAATACATTTCCAAGTAAAGACTATATGCCAAGCATTGTTTGACCCGGGGGATCAGCCACTGACATGACTGGCACTGTGCCTTCCTTTCCCAATATTTGAGCCTGTTGCAGAAGTAGCATACATCATCAAACCATTCATAGGAAGCAAGGTGTCGGTGCCAGTGTTTACAGAGTGATCTAAGAACTGAGAAGCAAACTGAACTAAAATCACTAGGGTACACTCACAAATATTAAAGAAAATGCTACAGATTTAAAATAATGACTAAAATTGTCATAGGCACTTGTTACAGATAAGAAGTGGCCAGGATAACCAGGGCAATGATAGAGGAGGAAACAGAGGAGCAAGCGGCATTGAACAGCATATAGTATTAAAACTGCTAATTGCTTGGACCCAGAAAAAGAAGCTTTGTCCACAAAAATATAGAGTATCAGATCCTCTTCCTCTGGTGAGCGCTGCGAAGAACCAACTTCAGAATTCCCAGCATTGTTCAAAATTTATCTCTGCATTAATAATTGACAAGGAGGCACAACCTGTCATTTCAAACATCATACATATACAGAATACATAAACGTTTCTCAAAAAGACAGCTCCTTTTGTTGAGGTGGAAGATGTCTCTAAGACTGCAGGCAGCACACTCATAAATTACTCAAGTTTGGTGTCCCAGAATCAAATGCATAGTCTCAGGTCTGCATACCCCAGCAGTTGGGCATTATATTGTGAACCAGAGCATGACTTAACTTTGACTTGACATTATTGGGTTCATTCAGCAAAAATAGTTTGAAAATATTTGGGGGACTGGGGATGGGGGCATCCTCTTGGAGACAGGGGAGGAGGAATGGGATGAGGAATTATCTGAGGATAGAACAGGAAAGGGATAACGACTGGACTATAAAAAAAAGATTAAAAATAACAAAACAAGCCTGTATCTGTGTTGAGTACATATGTCTGTATCACCTAAATGATGCGTTGCCATTTCCTAAATGATAGATGATAAATACTGTACAAGATTGTAAATATTATATTATATTTATACAGTACTTACAATGTGCTCTGCATTGTGCATAATCCAGAGACGATTGACAGTAAAAGGTAGGATAGATTTAATGCAAGTGCTCTGAACTTTCTTACAGGAACTTGAACACATGAGATTTCTGGTACCCACACGAGTCCATAGATAGCAAGGGACAACTGTATCTGTCTTTGTTTTCATCCATACTTTCTGGCCCATAGTTCATAAATCAGTTGTAACTCTAAAGTGACTAGAACATGGGCCCAGCTCTTAACATATGTGACTGTTTTGGGAACAATTCTGGAACCACAAAAACAAGAGAAGTGTCTTGTTGATAAATGTCTGTTTGGGCCAACCACACCCAAATTTGCCTTAATAAGGTGATTTTTGCAAACGTTGAGATTATCATTTCCAGGTTGTCATGAGATGAATGAAGGTTGAGTTGATTCAACAATGTAACCAGTCTTAGCTGTATCATGAAGTCTACAGAACTCAGTTTGGAGAGATTTACAGACACAAAATGTGTTCATGTTTCCTGAGGTACTGCAGACACAAGAACAGTATAAAGAGCTAAAGGAAGAAGCTCCTAGGGATGGAAGCTCCTGTATTTCAAAACTTTCCAGATTACCTCCAATGGTTCTCTTAGGCTAGATATTCATTTATATCTTTTATAACCATCCACTAGGTAAATGTTCAAGCATAAGTGAACCATTTCCCTATCAAATTCTATAAATTCACTTGGTAACTTCATCACACCCTGGTTATAGAGTACCTCAGTTTAAACTCTTTAGTTCATTAATAAATAAAAGTAATTTTCCTTACAGAAGGTTTT
Source organism: Rattus rattus (assembly GCF_011064425.1). Classification (NCBI taxonomy): domain Eukaryota; kingdom Metazoa; phylum Chordata; class Mammalia; order Rodentia; family Muridae; genus Rattus; species Rattus rattus. The sequence goes on from NC_046170.1 coordinate 5,532,799, forward strand.
CAGCTTTGTGAGGTCCCATTTATCAATCTTTCATCTTAGATCCTGAGCCATTGGAGTTCTGTTTAGGAACACCCCCCCCCCCTACACACACACACCAATGAGTTCCAGACTGTTTCCCACGTTCTCTTCTATTAGATTCAATCTATCTGGTTTTATGTTGAGTTCCTTGATCCACTTGAACTTGAGCTTTGTGCAAAGTGACAAACACAGATCGATTTCCATTTTCTATTTAGCAACTGCCAGTTAGACCAGCACCATTTGTTGAAGATGCTTTCTTTTTTCCATTGTATATTTTTGGCTTCTTTTTCAAAGATCAAGTGTCTGTACATCTGTGGTTTTATTTCTGGGTCTTCAATTCTATTGCACTGATCAACCTGTCTGTTTCTTTACCAATACTGTGCTATTTTTTTCACTGTTGTTCTGTAGTATTGCTTGAGGTCAGGGATGGTGACTCCCCCAGAAGTTCTTTTATTGCTAAGAACTGTTTTCATATTCTGGGTTTCTTGTTTTTCCATAGGAAATTAAGAATTGCTCTTTCCATGTCTTTGAAGAACTGAGTTGGAATTTTGATGGGGATTGAATTGAATCTGTAGACTGCCTTTGGTAGGATGGCCATTTTTACTGTGTTAATTCTACAAATCTATGAGCATGGGAGGTCTCTCCATTTTCTGCAATCTTCTTTGATTTTTTTCTTGAGAGACTTGATTTCCTGTCATACAGATCTTTCACTTGTTTGGTTAGCTACTCTAAGATATTTTACATTATTTGTGACTATTGTGAAGGGTGTTGTTTCCCTAATTTCTTCCTCAGCCCATTTGTCATTTGTATAAAGGAACACTATTGATCTGTTTGTGTTAATTTTATATCAAGCCAGTTTGCTGAAGTTGTTTATTAACTGTAGAAGTTCTCTCGTAGAATTTTTAGTGTTGCTTATATATGTATTATCGTATCATCTGCAAGTAGTGATACCTAGACTTCTTCTTTGCCAATTTGCATTCCCTTGATGTCCTTTTGATGTCTTATTGCTCCAGCTAGCACTTCAAGTACCGTACTGAATAGATATGATGACAGTGGGCATCCTTGTCCCTGATTTTAGTGGAGTTTCTTAAAGCATCTCTTCATTTAATTTAATATCCAATGTCGGTTTGCTGTATATTGCTTTTATTATGTCTAGGTACGGACCTTGAATTCTTGATCTCTCTAGTACTTTCAACATGAAGAGCTGTTATATTTTGTCAAATGCATTTTCAGCATCTAATGAGATGATCATGTGCCTTTTTTCTTTTCTTTTTTTTTTTTTTGGTTCTTTTTTTCAGAGCTGGGGACCGAACCCAGGGCTTTACCTTTCCTAGGTAAGCGCTCTACCACTGAGCTAAATCCCCAACCCCGCCTTTTTTCTTTAAGTTTGTTTATATAGTGGATTACTTTAATGGATTTTCTTATATTGATCCAACCTTGCATCTATGGAATGGAGCTTACCTGATCATGGTGAATGATGTTTTTGATGTGTTCTTGGATTCGCTTTGGGAGAATCTTTAATAACCCTACATCCAATAGAAGGCTAATATCCAAAATATATAAAGAACTAAAGAAGCTAACCTCTAAAAAAAATCAAACAACCAAATCAAAAAAGAGGATATAGAAGTAAACAGAAAATTCACAACAGAGGAATTTCAAATGGCTGAGAAGTATTTAAAGAAATGTTCAAAGTCCATAGTCATCAAGGAGATGTAAATCAAAATGACCCTGAGATTCCATTTTATACCAATCCGAATGGCTAATATGAAAAAGTCAGGTGACAGCACGTGTTGTCAAGAATGTGGAGAAAGAGGAACTCTCCTCCATTGCTGATGGGATTGCTAACTGGCAAACCACCCTGAAAATCAATCTGGAGGGTCCTCAGAAGATGGGAAATAGATCTACCTGAGACCCAGCTATAACAGTCTTGGGCATATACTCAAAATGTGCTCCACCATGCCAGAGGGGCACATGCTCCACTATGTTCATAGCAACCTTATTTGTGATAGCCAGAAGCTAGAGGTAGGAGGTGGGGGTACCCTCTCAAATGTACCAGAGACCTTCAAGGTGAGAGATACTTAGGACTCAGAGGGAGAGACCTTAGATAAAATGTCCAACAGTGTGGAGAGGGAACTTGTAGAGTCCACCTCCAGTAGAAAGACAGGGCATGAAGTGGAGGGATGAGATTGCCATCCCACAGTCGAAAACCAAGAATTGTTCCTATCTAAAAGAACTGCAGGGACAAAAATGGGGAAGAGACTGAGGGAAAAGAGGTCCAGTGACCTGCTCAAATTGGGATCCAGCTCAAGGGGATCTCCAAGGCCTGACACTATTACTGATTGTATGATATGCTTACAGACAGGAGCCTGACACCGCTCCCCTTCAAGAGACCAAACCATCAGCTGAAAGAGTCAGATGTAAATACTTACCCCCCAACTGATGCAACGAAGCTGCGAACCCCTGTGGTTGAATTAGTGAAAAATTGGAAGAAGCTGAGGAGGAGGGCAACCCCATAGGAAGAACAGTCATCTCAACTAATCTAGACCCCTGAGATCTATCAGACACTGAGTCACTAACCAGGCAGCATATGCTAATTAGTCTGAGGCCCCTGACACATATACAGCAGAGGACTTTCTGGTGTGGCCTCAGTGAGAGAAGAGGAACCTAACCCTAGAAAGACTTGAGGGCCCAGAAAGTTTAGAGGTATGGTGGGGTAGATGGGGTGGGGACATCCTTGGGAGGGGTTGAAGAGGGATTGCGGAAGGGAGGATGTATGGGATTTGGGGCATTCAGAGGGTAAATGGAGGGGGATAATGACTGTACTGTAAAAACAGATTTAATAAATTGTAGTAATAATGGTAATAATAATAATTGAAATGCAATAAAAAAGAAACGAAAGTCATAACTTGACGACTATCTGGTATTGAGAATTACGTGGGACTCAGCCTTGCTCATCTGATGTTACCCTCAGAATGATACTGCCACCACTGACTGAAATTACTAAAGAAAATTACTACAAAGCTCTTTCTCCACATCATGGAGTTCCAGAAACTGTCTGTGATGGAGGGCTGATGTAGTGGTATAGAACAGAAGAAAAACAATCTTTTCTCCTGGACTCTGAAAGTCATACTCCAAAGGTCCGTATCTACTGACAGATGTCCTAAGACTTTCTGAGCAACAGTGTTGCAAACACAGGAGCAAATGAGTGTCCCCCATTGTTCTTCTTTCACATTAGCATGCTCCTTCCTTTCTTTCTTCCTAGCAGTTTTCATACTCACAGCATTGTCCTGCTCATCACATTTCCATGTTCAATGTTTTTGGATTCATAGACCTCAAGAAGCTTTCCTGTACAGAATTTTTTATTTGCTATCTCACTCTGATCGTACCCTCCGTGAATTATATCTGTCCTTTGGGGGATTTCTTGTGTTGTGATAGTGTTCATTTCGGAGTGAGTAATGACTATACCTCTAACTATAAGGTTTCAAGGAAAAATAGCAAGGCTCTTTCACTCCATATGTATATTTGTAAGAGTAGGACACGCTTTCTGGAAGAAATAAATGCAGGGTTGCCTACAAGCTTGTATTGATCTATGGTAGTAATTTGAGCTACTAGAATTGACACATAAGATTAAAATTTGACTCAATATCTCTGGAAAAAATGAGAACAATGCATTCCAAGTTACTTTCTTTTCCTTAGAAAATCCACTACCTACATCTTTCTTTGGGGAACTCAATTTTTATCCTTTATGTTCACTAGCACAATATAAATTTGTATATAAATTTATAACTTTCTCAATTGGATCCAGCAAAGAAACCTTGAGAAAACTATCATTGTAAGAAATGAAAAATTAGCCGGATATTAAATGCAGAATCAAGCACAACCTGAATTACATCTTATCGCACCCCATTTTTTCTATCTTGCTAATGTTTCTCCTAAATTTCTCAAATAATGAAAAGATATTACAACCTAAAATAATTCATACAATGATGTTTTAGTTCTTTGTTATTCCTTTGACTTAAATTGGAACCAGTTTAGAAGAAAACTACATTTGTGTTTGTAATAATCTTTGAAAGGTTTAGAAATAAAACCCTGCCTAATTTGTCATTTTTCTATGACTAAAAACTATTAAATAAAATTTTCAAACACTTCCAGTGTTGTCTTAAATGAATAGCCAACTTCATTCTCAAGATTTCCCTGCTATAATACCATACTCAGATAGTCCAGCTTTTGGTCTGAAATTGGGTGCTATATTTAAAATGAGAAATTTCATTTTGTGTTTACACATCACATATACTATACTCCCTGAATCTCTTTTTAATTTGTTTGATCCTGGCAAGAAGATTGACTCTCTAATGCTCCCTGCATCTCCCACAAAGATAAGATATAGACTTGAAAATCATTCTGCAGGAGGGATAGCACAACTTGCCCACCCTCCTTTTCTGGACTAATTAAGGACAAATGTAAATACATTTTCTGATTCAGCCTAAAGATAAAGTTGTGTGACATCTGTTAATTGGTTAATTTTAGCATTTGGGATGGGATAGGAGAATTATGGTATTTTGATACCAATATGACACTATACTAGTGGCAGGTTTTTTTTCCCACACATGTAGGACTTTATCTCTTTTTGTACACACTGATATCATCTTTCAAGTATTCTATAGTTGCTAGGCACTGAGTTTTTGCACACGAAATAAAATTAAATAAATAATTCAAATAAGGAAAATTCACCTAAAGCTTAGGGGAAAGTCCACTGAAGACAAGAGATTAAAATGGAAGGCCCTATTTATAAGCTAACTCAGTAACCATAGGCTACAAAAACTACAGACTGCCCTGACACATTGTATGGGTTCATCTCTACTGAATACTTCTGTGTAGTCACACATAGTAACAGCTCAGGAAATATCCTCGTTAATAGGATAGGGTTCTTGCTTTTATCCTATTCATCCATATTCTCTTAGCCCCTCTCATAAAGAGCTTTGTATTAACACACTTGTGTGTTTTATATTACAGCTATCATCTTTCTTCTTCTCTTTGAAAGCATGCATTAATTTTGTAAAATAATGAGTTTCATTATGATATTTACATTTTACATTTACTAATGTATAATGTCACTCTAACCATTACACTCTCTCGCCACCAATTTATACTGACCCTATACATAGGATCTGTGAACTTTGAAATCTAGATTCTCCCTGTAGGTGATAATATGGGATGTGTTTCTTCTTTAAAATAAAGTGGACTTTTTAAAAACTCAATGAGATGACCTCCAATTTTAATTAATACTTCTGTAAAACGAGTTTTGTTCTTTGCAGTTGAATGTGCAGTGCATTTATAATTTATATATTCTTAATCAATCATCAATTGATGGGTCCTTAGGCTTTTGCTAAAGCATGGCTATTGTAAATAATGCCACAGTGTGTGTGTGGAAGTGCTCCCTGCCTTTCCTCTGACTTTTCCTCTATGTGGATTCAGGAATTTTGTATCGGTTTTATTGCAATGCTCTCAATCATCTCTCAACTTTTTTAATACTCTAATCACCAGCATCCCTATCTTTAAAACCATCTTTCATAGATCCCATTGATATAGGGCTCACTAAGCCAAAACGTGCTAGGCTGTGTATATTTGTCAAGCTAAATCTCACATTGGTTCATTCTTTGTTCTGATAGTATCAGTCATTTACTTCAAATTCTTCATGATTCAAATGCTTAGGTGCAGGATATCTCATCTCTTTCAATATTAGTATAAAATATAATTATCATAACTACCCTGCGAATTTGTTGTAAGAATGAAATAAATGAATTCTCTCATTTGCCCCTTATTTTATAATCCATCAGTCTCTCCTTTGCCTTTCCTAGCACTTGTGGGTGACCCAAGCGCAGAACTATACTGAAAACAAGAGATTCATTTGTGTCAAAGATGTACTTGTCCCCTCTGTTGTGTTGTCTTCTTGTAGAACAACTACTGTTGTCAAGAACTTAGCTGGATATTTTAATAATTCTATCTTTTAAATGTTTCTTACAAAGTGGAGTGGTAATATCTTAAACTATAAATGCCTTCCCATTGTGGAAAGAATGAAGGAAAGGAACAAAAAGACATTTTAAATAATGAAATATTAAATTTAGGCTAGTATGTTAAATACTGCTAAGAAATTAATTTTCTGAAAATATAGCTACAGATGCCAAGCCATCTAGTCAAAACATTCTTTGGAATTATCAACAGTCAATTCTTAAAGTTTATATGAAAAAGAAAAGGAACTCAGAGGATTAAAGCAAGCTTGAAGAAGATATTAAAATTAAAAATGTCAACAATTTGATTTGAACACTTATAATAAGCATTCAAATCAAGATAATGTATTATTGGCAAACAATAAACATGTAGAACTATAGAGTTGAATAGAGAAGCAAGGAAATGGCATATACAAATATAGTTAATTGAATTTTGACTATAAACATAGTCTTTGTATACAGAAAAGCATATTTCCTGACTTTATTTAAATAAATTGTACAACTGGCAAATTGATTTTATAGTTGAAATAATTGGAATTATTGTTCCTTCTGGAATCACCAAATCAAGGACTGAAGGGCAGAAAGAACGTGAATTAAAGTTCCATCTTATAACTGAATGCATATTCAAATTCAATGAAAATATAATGAGAATTGTTTTATAGCAAATAAGAGTTTAAACTGAAAAATTTCACTTTAAAGACCAACCAAAGTAATCTGAAAAGGGAATTTGAAAACATGAAAATATTTTTAAACACATAAGGAGAATAAAGAATGGTTTTAGGGGCAGGAGGCTGAGAGTGCACCTACTTAGGACATATTACTGATTCTTCTGTCCGATTTTTTTTTCAAGTTAGAAACTTCATACAGAGGAGTGAGATGCGGAGATACCAAAGAAGGTCCACAGAATATCAACAAAAAGATTAAAGGGATAGAAAATAGTCCCAGTGAAGAAAGATAAAAGATACGTGGGTTATTTTGTGTAATTTTCAGAACAGAAGTTGAGAGATTGCTTAACAGCCATCTTGGCCATTTATAAAGGAAATGTATTGTGGACATGGAGACCCCTGAAGCTAGTGGGGTTTTGAGTTCATCTAATTCACCGCCCCCCTCTTCTTTTACAGGGTTAGCACCAGTGCCCAGGGAAATAGAAAATAATATACTAAATAGTTTTTGGCTTGTTAAATGATTAAACTTGAATACAGGATTCAGAATGAGTAGAAGTCTTTAAATACAACTAATAGTGTATATAGTTGCAATTTAAGACTCTCTGAAAGTTGAAGAAAATTTAACTTATTAATGCAAAGAATATGAAACCTATTAGAAAAACTTGTCCTGTTGGTGCTTTTCTCATATACCTCTGTTTCTAAAATCCACATCCCATTCTGGCTGACTTACAAATCTACAACTTCCAGTTCTGAACAAAGCTCCTGACTGGGATAAGGAGACTGTCTTAGTTAAGGTTTCTATTGTTGTAAAGAGACACGACGGCCACAGAAACTCTATTAAAGAAAAACATTTATTTGGGACTGGCTCACGGTTTCAAAGATTTAGTCATAATTGTAATGGTGGAAAGCTTGGTGTTGTGCAGGCAGACATGGTTCTGGTGAAGGAGCTAAGAGTTCTACATCTGGATCTGAAAGCACCAGGAAGTGAATGCCATGCTCTGGGATGTCAAGTAAGTGACCCCTGCCTCTAATAAGGCCACATCTATGCCGTCAAAAGCCACAGGTTCTAATTGTGCCACTTTCTATGGACCCAGAGGGTTGTTTTTATTCAAACTGCCACATAGACTAATCAGATTCCACTTATCCTTATCTGGGGTTTATTTGACCTACTGATCCTTGGGTTCCCTTGGCTGTACCAGCGGTTGTTATCTATGTGTGGTTCTCTTGGAAGGAAAATAAACATCTTGTCTCACAATCATAAACATAATGACCTTTTCTATAGTGTAGAATATCAGCATGAAGTCAAGGCTTCTAAAGTAACTGTTCAGTCATGAAGAAAACCTCTCTGATGGCTTATTTGAAAAACCGAAGTAAGTTGGTTGAGCACTGAGAAAGTGCAACATTGACCACATTACACTTAAACTCACTAGGCATTAAAGGTATACATCCACAATTCCCTATAGTGTTGACTATCCTTTATGTCTTTTCTGGTTGTTTACAACTATAAAGACATTTAAAGTAGTTTATCCAAAAGAAATATTTGTTTTGAAAACAAAAATCCATGAGAATTATTTATTTTAAGCAACTTAATTACTACAATAGATAACTAATATTTATAGTAAAATGCTAGGCACTTTGCATGCATTACTGTGTTTGATGCTAAGAACTTACTGAGGTAAGCAGTATTATTTTTCTTTTACAGTAAGAATAGCAGAGATCTATGTCTTTCAATGGTTTCTACACAAGTCCAATCAGGTACAATGTGGCAGTGTTGGAATTTGCCTGGTTGCGTCTGATCAAGTCACAGCTTGAACATCTCTGTGCATATGCATTGATGTAGGTGAGTATGGTATGTGTGGCACCTTCCTGGCTAATTGACAGTCCTTCAGTTGTTCTTTAAGGGACAGAAGAGAGGGAAGAATCAAGCCCAATCAATCTCAGAACCTTTAAGCTCCTTGGGTCCCAGTAAAAACCTCTCATGGAGATAAAATAAGTTTCCAGGCTTACAATGTCTAGGGGGAGTTGGTGAAGATGCCTATCTACATGCTTACATGGCGTCCTCCTCAGCCTGCCCCAAGATTTCTTTAATCCTTGTGTACTGTCAGCTCTTAACAGTAAATGTAGATTACTTATGAGAAGCCTGCGAGTTTTGCATTAAGCACACGAGAGAGAGAGAGAGAGAGAGAGAGAGAGAGAGAGAGAGAGAGAGAGAGAGAGGAGGGGGGGCGAGAGAGAGAGAAACCTGGTCTTCCCATCAGGCCTTGCTAACAGATGGAAACCATGGGAACCCCATTAGAATATACAAAAAAGTGACACTCCAGGAATATCATTATTAGCTAAATAATTCACAGCCAACAGAATGTAAGGAAATCACCTTATATTTTATAATTTCAACCACCTGAAATTTTCATTTATTGGTTTTAGCCAAATTTGGTTTCAGGATTTCATAGGCATAACTAACAAATTCTATCCCAAATAACCATTATCTAGGACTTGATGTAAAAGAGATTCTTTTAAAGAGGAGTACCCTGGCATATTTCTTAATTGCAACACTCAGGAGGCTGAAGCAGGAGGACTGCTGAGAGCTCCAGGGCAGCTGGGGTTTCAGAGTAAGACCTTGTCTCAAACAAAACACTATAAAAGGAAGAGAAAAAAAAAGAAAAATATATAATTCAAATTAATTAAGGGTGTATTTCAATGAGGACCTTATATTTTTTCTTTTCTTTAATTATAGCAAAATCATTGGTGATATTTTTATTGTCCATATTCATTTTGCAACTTAATTTTAGTGGAAAAACTATGAATTTCATAGAAGATGTGATTTTGATTTTGTTTTACACTAAATAATATTCAGTGGGCTTCTTGCTTGGGATCCTAAGCAACTGACTTTGGCAGGGGATTTCTATGGAAACAAGAGGTGAAAACCCAATGCTTTACAGTGTTCTGTGTTGCTCTGTGATGATGTTTGGAAAATAAAAAATATGTTGTGATTGCAATGCAGAATGTACATCTTGGAGTCATGTGTTAAAGCCCAGGTCCCCTATCTCATAATGCTATTTCTGGAGGTTTTGGAAACTTTAATTAATTAAAGGAATAAATTACTAGAGGCTGGTCCTTGGAAATATCTAGTCATTAGCTCACTCCTCGCTCTTAACCCTCCTCCCAACTGGCTGCCCTTATAGAAACTGTTCTGGTCAATCACATCCTCTGTTCCATGAGGTATTGCTATTAAGTGTATCTTTATGATGTTAAAATGATGGTTGATTATGGAGGTGGAACTGCATCATAAGCCAGCAGTTTTATATTTATGGCACATAGTGATACATATATATTATATATATATACATATATATATATAACATATATATGTGTGTGTGTGTGTGTGTGTGTGTGTGTGTAGTTTTCATACACATTACCTCAAATATTTATCATTTCTTTGTGATGAAACCAGGATGATCTAGAATCTTCTTGTTGGACATTATCACAATATTACACAGAAGAACACCAGAACGTATTCTTCTTTGAACTAAAACCCTGTACCTCTTGAGCAATATTTTCTGACCCAAATGCCACCTTTGCACCCCAATCTCTGGTAAGAACCATTCTATTCTGATTCCATAAATTGGACATTTTTAAAATCCATGTGAAAGTGTCACCATCAGGAAACATTAACAATAATGATAATAATGCCTTCCTCTGAAGCTCGTGAGGCATTTGTGTACATGTAATCTTTACGTTTGCGTATGTGTATGTGTATCTTCAATTTGCAGTCATCTACATAAAAAGTACATGTTAAATAGTATTGTTAACACTGGGCAATAGCGATTGCTATTGCTCTTCTGCTGTTGTTACTAGCAGTGGTCATTGTGACTCTCTGGGAGGATAAACACAGAAGTAGTACACAGAAAGCTAGAATAGGAGCATTTGGGCTGCATTGTATGAGAGAGGCTGCTGCCTGCAGAAGAATGGCCAGATACAATTCTAATTTTACTGGTCTAAAAGACCCCGGCCAGGACAACTATGAAATGCTGAGGTACTAAAAGGGTAATGAATTATTTTAAACACACCACACATAGCCATAGCTTGAGAGCAGCTGCAGAACACTCTAGAAGGACCTCCTAAAAGAAGATAGAGCATTTGCAGCATATTCATTTTGTCACAAAACTGAATTCTTCAAAACGTATATGTTCCTCTGTAAGTATGTTTATTGTGGTGTCCGGGAGCCATGGGATTGAGGGAGCCAATGCAGAATACTAGAGGGGTTGAGGTATGTCCAAACCCCAGAAATGTAGCCCTGAGATTATCAGGAGTAGGATCACTCTCCTCCTGCCTGAGGTCTTCATGTCCTGGTGAATATATCCCTGTGTCCCACTGAGAAGGCCATATAGCTCACTATCCAGGTTAAAATTTCTCTCTTCATAGAAGGCCATGTCCACTGGCATCTGCAATTCCTCTTTATAAAAGGGAAGCATCTCCAGTACCCTATCCCTGACCAATGACTTACACTCACCTTCCAAAAATTTAAGTAGCCTTTGTTTCTCCCATTAAGTGAGGTATCTCATGGAAGCTGTATCCTAAGAGTTTATTCTCATTGCAATCATAGCATCCTGAGGTCTCTTCTACTCCAGATAATTCTAGCCTTGATTTCCCTATTAGGATATGATAATAGGCCTATCACACAGAGACGGGGAGGGATGCACAGTCTGACTGGCAGTAATCAAAACATGAAAATATTTGTACACACAAAAATATGAATGGATTAATACAACAAGCATTATTTATGGTTCTTGCTACCACCTGGCCTGTCACAGCTGTCTGTAGAGCTAAGAGAGCAAATGGAGAGTGTCTTTAGTCAAACAAGAAAGTTGACTCTTAGCTATGTACTTGATAGAGTTAGATGCTTTTAAAACTTTAAAGTGATTGAAGTTTTCTCTAAAATCTCATTGGCTTTAAAAATGATTGCTTGTGTAAATTATTTTCTATGAATGAGGGTGGGAAGGGTAAATAGGGATGACTAACACAGGCTTCTTTTCTTACAGATTTCTATCTCAAAGTAAAATTTAAGTTCTTTAGGTCTTCAGGGTTAATGAGTATTTATTTCTCTTTTTCTAATATAAAAATATGATCATTTTAGCACAATTAAAGCTGATGACAATCTCATCTACATAATTACAATGTATAGCTTTAGGAAAATATATTCAAAATAATATGTGTATATGTGTCCATGTGGACGGTATGAATTTTCGTTTCCAGGTGGGAAGTATTAAAAGAAATTGAGATTTTTTTGAAAGAGAGATTTTTTCATTTCCCAATATCTTTCAATTGTCAGTCACATGTCTGTTTATATATAAGATGAGTGACGTTTAGTCTTATGACTCTTCATGTCCTTGTCTGCTGATTGTGTAATTTTTTACCTATTTGACAGGGTTTTGGAATTCATGAGACTGGTTTGAACTAATGAGACATAAGAACAGAATCAGAATATAATGTTTATAACTCCCCTGGACAATTGGTAAAGAGAGGGAAATGGCAGGAATAGTTGACGATGCTTTGTGTGTTAACTCATGTGCATATACAGACATGTTCAGATGTATATACATGTAGGCAGTGAGGAGCATGCATATGTGTGGTTGAATTTGGTCACAGAATCAGTGAATGCTAGTTTTGAATCTCTGAGTCCATTAGTTCATCATTTTTAGCCCACAGCCTTTGATCTCCTGTGGAAAACAAATGCTGAGCTCAGGGCCTGCACCACCACAAGGCCTCAGGGACCAGGACCTATAACTAGCAAGGTTGCTGTTATTGTTGAACCAAGAACCTGAGGAAACTGTATCTCTGCCCTTCTTTCTTCCAATTTCAGTTCTCTAGGACACTGGTTTCCAGGACAACTTCAGAGTGAGGCTAAAGATAAGCAAGCAATTGAGCATCTGCAATGCATGAATCCAAAATTTTAAGAAACGTAGTGTAGAAGAGAAGTTATCGAGCCTTGTGTCAAGTGTAAAATGTAAGCATGAAAACAAGCAGCAGCACTTGATCTGAACTGAAAAGGCCAAAGAGCGATTAAAAGACTTAACCTAGATATTTCAGGTACATAATCTGATCTCTGTGTGGGCTGTGCCAAAACATGTCAGGCAGTTCCCAACTATATGAGGCTTAAATATTTGTGTCTCTCTGAGAAAGTCCTAATCCTTAATTTTTATACATCAGCTAACAAAGTTTTAAATTATCTACAAACATTCATTTTAATGCCATAAACATGGTCAGAAACACAAAGGTTAGCACTAAATGGTAGAGGTTTCATCTAAACCTACAGTTTTCTGATTCAAACATTTTCCTATTTTCATTGTGTTTGAATGTTCAGGACTCTCAAGCTTGTACTCATATATACAGGAGTAGATATGACTATGTATTTAAAGATGTGTGCATACATGGGTGTGTGTGTATGTATGTGTGTGCATGTGTGTGTGTGTGTGTGTGTGTGTGTGTGTGCTTGAATCTCTTCTTTCCTACCTTTTCTGCTGTGTGATCTTGAATTACTAATTTAGCCCCATGGTCTACATCTGTAATACTATGATAAGGGCTCCATATCACAGGCTTTCACAAGGATTAAATTCAATCATGAGTGTCAAGTCCTTTCCACATAATATGTGTCAACAAATGATCCCTTCTAAGCCTTGGTAATGCTAAGTTCCAATATCATATCATGAGTAATTAAACTTTAACCTGAAGTTTCTATCACTGACATTCTGGAAGCATTGGGGTACAAAGGATAAATATATAGCAAAATTATTTATTATATAAGCTTCATTATTTTTATTTGCCCCCTAATAGGGGTTCAAGTTGTGGGCCACTTGAAGATTAGTTTGGTATCCTGACATTGATTACTCAAATGTTATATTTTTATCATTTTGACAAAAATGATTTTTCAGATGTATCTGGTAACTTACCTTTAAAACTTTGACAAATATTTCTTTGAGACAAATCTATTCTATTCACACAAGCCCACAGGAAGAGCTAATCATTTGCTGTCATTTTCCTTAATGAAAAGAAATGAAAATGCAACCCATCAAAGTTACCAGGAAAACGTGATTTTATGCATGAAAGGTTTTCAATTCCTTATGTCCTGAAGGTGATTTTGTAGTGACAACTGTTCTAGAAATATTTGCTTACTTTTCTGCTATGTTTAACTTTTCTAATCAAAATTATTACCTCTTATCACATTAGTATGCATGAAGAACCTGTTGATAAACCATTATAGCTTTCATTCATTTATTTATATAAAATCATCATGTCATTAGACACACATATTTCACATATGGATGTCATTCTGTTGGCACAGCTTTATGCAACAAAATTTTAATATAAAATATTCAACTACTGCATTTTGAATAGCATATTATGCCATACTTCAAGCAATGTTTCATTCATTTCTTTTTACACATATTAACTTCCTTAGTCTATCAGAACACTGAAATAAAATACAATGAACTGGGTAGCTTGCACATAGCAGAAAATAACTTAGCATATTTTTCAAAGCAAGAATTTAAGCTCAAAACTCAGGACAACTCACTATAGGTAGACTTCTTGTTTCCTGATTCAGAGGCAGCAACTTGCTATTGCATCTTCATGTGCTTCCTTTGCAAGGTCACTAACAGCACTCCTACGGCCCCTCCTCCACGAATGACTTATTGTCCAAATCCCCACTCTCTAATGCTATTCCAGTAGGTTTTGGGCGTGTGAAATTAAGAAGAATATAATACTTTGCAGCATTTGCTATGTGTAGCCCTAGAATTTGTACAGATAATAACAGGCAACAATTATTACTTTCATTAAATTTTCAAAGATATATTTTCATTGTGCCTACTGACATAATTAATAAAGGCCAGAACATAATCTACAACCCAAGGGTTTGGGGTATATTATGTTTAATTACATTTCTAAATATGCAGTATAAAACATTCCATCATTCCTCTAATTTTATACACACATGCATATACACACACATGAACATGTAGACACGCATACAAGCACACACATATCCAAACACACACACAAACACACGTATATATGTATACACACACAGGCACATGCACACACACACACACACACACACACACACACACACACACACACACACACCACCTATAACAGTGTCACCAATGAAAAACAAATTAAAAGGAGAAATGTTTATCTATCACACCAAAAAAGTCCTGAGATAAGAACAGACAGATGTCAGGTACCAAAGTTAAATCAGGAACAGATAAACCATTTAAACAACCCCATAACCCCTAAGGAAATAGAAGCAGTCATTAAAGGTCTCCCAACCAAAAAAAAGCCAAGGACCAGATGGGCTGAATTCCATCCGAACTTCATAGAAGACCTAATACCAATACTCTCCAAACTATTCCACAAAATAGAAACAGGAGGAACACTACCCAATTCCTTTTATGAAGCCATAATTACACTTATACCTAAACCACACGAAGACCCAGGAAAGAAAGAGAACTTCAGACCAATTACCCTTACGAATATTGATATCAAAATACTCAAAAAGATTCTTGCTAACTAAATCCAAGAACACATCAAAACTATCGTCCATCATGATTAAGTAGGCTTCATCCCAGGGATGCAGGGATGGTTCAATATACAGAAATCCATCAACGTAATCCACTATATAAACAAACTCAAAGGAAAAAGAAAAAACACATGGTCATCTCATTGGATGCTGAGAAAATTTTGACAAAATTCAACTCCCCTTCATAATAAAAGTCTTGGAAATATCAGGAATTCGAGGCCCATACCTAAACATAGTAAAATCAATATACAGCAAAGCAGTAGGCAACATCAAACTAAATGGAGCGAAACTTGAAGCAATCCCACTAAAATCGGGGACTAGGCAAGGCCACTCACTCTGCTCCTACCTATTCAATATAGCACTTGAAGTCCTAGGCAGAGCAATTAGACAACAAGAAGAGGTAAAAGGCATACAAATTGGAAAGGAAGAAGTCAAAATATCACTATTCACAAATGATATGATAGTATACTTAAATGACCCCAAAAATTCCAACAGAGAACAACTAAGCCTGATAAACAACTTCAGCAAAGTGTCTGGGTATAAAATTAACTCAAAAAAAAATCAGTAGCCTTCCTCTACTCAAAGGATAAACAGGCTGAGAAAGAAATTGGGGAAATGACACCCTTCACAATAGTTACAAATAATATAAAATACCTTGGTATGACTCTAACCAAGCAAGTGAAAGATCTATATGACAAGAACTTCAAGTCTCCAAAGAAAGAAATTAAAGATCTCTGAAGATGGAGAGTTCTCCCATGCTTATGGATTAGCAGGATTAATATTATAAAAAAAATAAGCCATCTTGCCAAAAGCAGCCTACAGATTAAAGGTAATCCCCATCAAAATCCCAAGTCAATTCTTCACACAGTTAGAAAGAGCAATTTGCAAATTGGTTTAGAATAATAAAAACCCAAGATAACAAAAACTATACTAGACAATGAAAGAACTTCTGGGGGAATCACCATCCTTAACAGCAAGCTCTATTTCAGAGCAATAGTGATAAAAACTGTATGGTATTGGTACAGAGACAGGCAGGTAGATCAATGGAATAGAATTGAAGACCCAGAAATGAATCCACACAACTATGGTCACTTGATCTTTGACAAAGGAGCTAAAATCATCCAGTGGAAAAAAGGCAGCATTTTCAACAAATGGTGTTTGTTCAACTGGAGGTCAGCATGTAGAAGAATGCAAATTGATCCATTCTTATTGCCCTGTATGCAGCTCAAGTCCAAGTGGATCTTGGACCTCCACATAAATCTAGATACACTGAAACTAATAGAAAAGAAAGTGGGGAAGAGCCTCAAACACATGGGCATGGGAGAAAATTTCCTGAAGAAAGCACCAATGGGCTTATGTTCTAAGCTCAAGAATCGACAAATGGGACCTCATAAAATTGCAAAGCTTCTGTAAGGCAAAGGATATTGTCATTAGGACAAAGCGACAACCAATAGATTGGGAAAATATCTTTACCAATCCTACATCCGATTGAAGGCTAATATCTAATGTATACAAAGAACTCAAAAAGTAATACTCTAGAGAATCAAATAACCCTTTTTAAAAATGGGGTACAGAGCTAAACAAAGAATTCTCATCTGAGGATTATTGAATGGCTGAGAAGTACCAAAGAAGTGTTCAACATCCTTAGTCATCAGGGAAATGCAAATCAAAACAACCCTAAGATTCTATCTCACACCAGTCAGAATGGCTAAGATAAAAAACTCAGGTGACAGCAAATGCTGGCAAGAATGTGGAGAAAGAGGAACACTCCACCATTTTGGTGGGATTGCAGACTGGTACAACCATTCTGGAAACCAGTATGGCAGTTCCTCAGAAAATTGGACATTGAACTACCTGAGGACCCAGCTGTACCACTCCTGGGCATATACCCAAAATATGCTCCAACATATAACAAGGGCACATGCTCTACTATATTCATAGGAGCCTTATTTATAATAGCCAAAGCTGGAAAGAACCCAGATGTCCTTCAATAGAGGAATGGATACAGAAAATGTGGTACATCTATACAATGGAGTACTACTCAGCTATCAAATCAATGACTTCATGAAATTCATAGGTAAAGGAATGAACTAGAAAATATCATCCTGAGTGAGGTAACCCAATAACAAAAAAAATCACACATGGTATGCACTCACTGACAAGCAGATATTAGCCCAAAAGTTTGGAATAACCAAAATAAAATTCACAAACCACATGAGCTCAAGAAGATGAAATGCTTCTGACTTTCTTAGAAGAGGCAACAAAAATACTCACTGGAGGAAATATGAAGACAAAGTGTGGAGCAGAGACTGAAAGGTCACCCAGAGACTGCCACACATGGGGATGCCTCCCATATACAGCCACCAAACCCAGACAATATTGTGGATGCCAAGAAGTGTGTGGTGACAGGAGCTTGATGTAGCTCTGCCAGACCTTATAAATACAGAGGTGGATGCTCTCAGCCAACCATTGAACTGAAAATAGGGTCCCCAGTAGTGGAGTTAGAGAAAGGACTGAAGTAGCTGAAGGGTTTTACAACCCCATGAGAACACAATATCAAACAACCACACCCCTCTGAGCTCCTAGGTATGAATCCACCATCCCAAGAAAACACAGAAATGGACCAATGGCTCCATCTGCATATGTAGCAGAGAATAGCCTTGTCGGGCATCAGTGGGAGGAGAGGCCCTTTGTCCTGTCAAGACTCAATGTCCCAGTGTAGGGGAATGTCGGGGCAGGAAGGTGGGAGGGAGTAGGTGGGTAAGGGAGCACCCTCATAGAAGCATTGGGTGTGGGTGGGACAGCGGTTTCTTGAGGGGAAACCGGGAAATGGGACAACATTTAAAATGTAAGTTAAAAATGCAATTAAAAATAAATAAATAAATAAATAAATAAATAAATAAATAAATAAATAAATAAAAATTTAAAAAAGAAACAGACAAACAGACAAGAAAGAGCACTGTCTGTTCTACCAGAGGTCTTGAGTTCAAGTGCTAGAAACCACATGGTAGCTCAGAACCATTTCTTCTTCTTCTTCTTCTTCTTCTTCTTCTTCTTCTTCTTCTTCTTCTTCTTCTTCTTTATTCTTCTTCTTCTTCTTCTTCTTCTTCTTCTTCTTCTTCTTCTTCTTCTTCTTCTTCTTCTTCTTCTTCTCCTTCTTCTTTTTTAATGATCTGACTTTATTTTTACACTAGGTAGGGGCATAAAGCAATCCTCTTTAATAAAGTTGACCATTAGCTTCACTTAGAACATTTTAATAATGCACATTAAAAAAAGTATTTGTCTTACAAATTGTTCTGCAATCCAAATATACAACAGCGTGGAAAACAACATTTAGAAAACAAAAGCCGGGCTGGAGAGATGGCTCAGTGGTTAAGAACACCGACTGCTCTTCCAGAGGTCCTGAGTTCAAATCCCAGCAACCACATGGTGGCTCACAACCATCTGTAATTCGTTCTGATGCCCTGTTCTGGTGTCTGAAGACAGCTGCAGTGCACTCATATCAATAAAATAAACAAATCTTTTAAAAAAAGAAAACAAAAGCCAATGTGAAAAGACAGAGTAAAACAGCTATGACAGCTCAGGCTTGATATGACTCAGACTTTATGGCTTTCTTACTGCATCATCTACGTCAGAGATCTGTCCCTTCAGCTGGCTCCATTGTTCCATGTTTAGAGAAATTCCTTTTCTCCCTGGTTTCATTTCACCTTCTGAGTCCATCCAATATTCTCTAATATCAATTAGAATTTTTCCTGTAAAGTCCCGAACACTGACATATCTCATCTTTCCAATCTGGAACATGTTATCATCTCTGCTGCTGCTACTCTGCTCGGAGGACGCCAGCGCTCTAGAACGCTCACCAGGCTTTTGTTTCTTCACAGGTTTCTCTGGAACAACTTGCTTTTTCCTCTTTTTCTCAACTTCGCTGTCAGAATCACTGCCTGAAGAGCTCGAAGAAACAAGTTCCTTTGATTTAGGCATTGCTCCGCTCCAGCCGTCCAACAGCCTCTAGCTCGCTCGCTTGCTCCGGACGCCAGAACCATTTCTTATAGTATCTATCCAATGGCCTCTTTTGGAGTGTCTGAAGACAGTTACAGTGTACTCGTATCCGTAAAACAAATTTACAAAAAAAAGAATACGGATTGCCTGCTTAATTAGAGGTTGGTTGTCATGAAGAGTCTACCTTTTCGACCATGCCATGCTCTAGAATGACTGTGTTCTTTGGGCTGCTCCCACACATAGGCCATTGATGACGAGTGGGCAAGAAGGAACAGTTTGCTTCACAGGAAGCACAGCTAATCCTTAGAAAATTAGGGACCGAAATGACTGCTAACAACATGGCCATGATTTGGGTCACACTAAAAGCTTAAAGGCAATCATCAGTGAGATGCTCTACTCTTTCTGTTGGCACATTTTAAAGTGATATAACGCAATTCCAAAACTAATAAAACAATATAACAATCCAAAATTTTTATTGTTATTTATTCATGCCGCAAATCAGATGCAGTGGACAACAGAGACCATCTGAATATATTTTAGGATCTTTTCCTTTGTGTTATTGGTATTTCACTTCAGCATTGTGGATATCTGAGCCTTGAGTCAACCCAAATATTTTCATAGCATCAGATGATGCAGAATAGTTTCCGTCCTTCCTTCCTTTCTTTCTTTTTTTATTTTTGTTTGTTTGTTTGTTTGCTTGAAAAGGATGCTAAAAAGCAAGGAAAGTTCTACTTATTGTCCTTGTTCAATATCTCTTAGAGCTGTAATTGGTATTTTCTTAAAGGGAGAACTTTTAGGGGTACACAAATACTAAGACAGAATATTGTATGTGCTGCTTGTTCATTAACACAGGTATTTTAATTAGTTATGCCCATCAATTTGCTGGCATCTTCCATTGTTCCTATCCTACCTAATGCATTGGAAATAAATATATTCACCAATGTGAACTACATGATTTCTAATCTACTAATAGACTTATCTGTTTTGGAATTTCATGTATTAAATTTACTTATATAGTGTAAAAACACAAGAAGCAAGCTTGAATTTGGGTTGAAGTAAATCTAGATTATAGGAATCAATTGTGAATTGTCACAGTTTTCAGTTCTTTGTTCTACTTATGATTTCATCATCATCATCCTGAAAAGTGAGTTAAAGAACAGAATGCCTATTTCTGTACTGCACATAAAAATGCTGATGCCTGAAGATGATAAATAGGATGCTCAAGAATTAAAATATGGTTGGGTGTAGTTGCGTATGCCTTTCATCCCAGCATTCAGGGGATCTCTGTAGAGTCTGGGCCAGCTTGGTCTACATACCAAGTTCCAAGACAGCCTAGGATACATAGTGATGCCCTGTCTAAAAACAAACAAACAAACAAACAAACAAACAAACAAAAAACTAAATAAATAAGGCAAAAAATATAAAAACTAAAAGAGTAGGAATATTGGAAATGTGGAGAGATTGTGCCTTTAATGAATACTTTTTTTATTTATGTCTGTTGTGTGTCTTTGTGTATATGTCCATGTATTCAATGCAGAATGGCTGTCAGTGAACTACACACGCCCTAAAGCACATCGCCGAACAGTGATCATTGATCTCCTGGGAAAGGCATGGAATTATTACGAAGCTTGGGATAAATAAAAATAATTTTCTTTTACTTTTAACAACTGAATTCCAGGAAGTAGAGGATTACGACTTTTCTAAATGATGAAATTGGTAAGTATGGTTAAAACCAGGATCTCAAAATCCCCAGTCTAGGATTATCCCCAGGTAAATGAAATCTTTCTCGGGATTAAACCCAGTCTTACATAACTGTTGTCTACTTAGACTCAAGACAAAATCATAACTCTGTTTTGAAATGATGCTTTGTTTGGTTGGTTGAAAAGTATTGTTTTTTTCTTTTTAAATAGGGTTCCACTGTGTAGTCTAAAAGAAACAAGAAGCACTCATGTCACTTATTCTACTATGTCAGTTATATGTAGCTTCCATTCTTCTGCTTTAGATCCTTAAAATGGAGGTAAATCTAGACCTACATATGTCTACATAAAGAATGCAAAAATAATATGTGATACAAGTGTGAAACCAAATACTATCTCTAGTGTTGTCCAGCACTGTGAGGTGACTATAGGTCATGTTATCATAGTATCTGTTTCATGAATAGTCAAAAGAAAGAGCTCAGAGACTGTATACAAATGATAGTGACCAATGTTAGCTTTCCTTTCTTGACCAATGTATTCTGTGTATACGTTGAGACATTAGCCTGGACTCCACTGTATGTTTTATATTATTTCCACATAAAATCAAAATTAAATTGAACTCAGCATATAAAACGGCAGAATAAATAATGCTGATAGCTTTATTTCAATATTCCCCAATCTGGTCTATGGCCAATTGAAATTACATAAAATAGTTTTAGCTCATAGGTAAAACTGTGGTCAAGCCATTGTATTGCATCTCAGCTCTTCTTAATGTCTTAATGCCACCTTAGTTAGATTTAGTGGTTACTTGTCCTCAGTCATTTGTGTGGTGTTGAGCTTTTGCCTGTAGATCTCAATCATGAATATAGGAAGACATAGCAAAGCAAAGGGCAACTCTTCCTGCTCCCTGTGACTTCGGGACATCCAAGAAGTTCATTGTTCATGCTGATGATCAGTTCCTTTTGGACTGGATCCAGTTCCTGACATATGAATTGATGATGGTTTGTCATAAATAAACTGTGTTCCAAGTCATGCCAACACTTCAGTAGACATCTCAAATAGCGGTGTCTGAGTTGAGACTCTCAGCACAGAGGTTCAAGGTTCTTCTATCAGCTTAGCACTCTCCTTGAATATTCTCATTCACCCTTAAAAGTGGTAGCTTCCCCACATAGTTCCTGTGCCTTTATTTCTTATAATGTGTTGTGACATCTGTGAGTGCTCTTTCTACTTCTATTAATGAGTGCAGGATTTCATTGTTTGTTTTTGTGGACAGGTTCTCCTTATGTATCCAAGGCTGGCCTTGAGTTTCTGGTCCTCCTGCATTGGTTTTATAAGTGCGAAAATTATAGTAATGTAGCACCATGACTAGTTGATTTTTGAATATTTTTTCTTAGCTAAATTTCAGCCTTGTCTCTCGTTTTATCTCTAAATCTTTGAGAGCAGAGTTATTATTTCAATCAGAATTTATGCTTAATTTGTTTATGATTTAACCCTGTTATAAGTATATCTAGGTTCAAAGAAAGTCTTAACTATTTAGTAAGCAAACTAATGAAACTACTTAACAGTAAGTCTTAGGTTTCTAAATCATGTACTTTCAAAGAGAGGGACACAAAAGTACTAATTATTTATACATTTAATTTATACTCATAAGAATCATGAAAAGCTATTGTTTTCTCCATTTAGCATATGAAATAAAAATGAAGATGAAAATTAGGTAAATTTCCCAAGGTAGATTATATAGAGATAGAACTAACTGTGACCAGACTGTGATGTCTATCTATAGTGTTTAAAATAGTAGCAAAACATTGGACATGAGAGGCATGTTCTACTGCAGTAGAGTAATGGTTAAAGTGTAATTTTTCCAGACTAGTGGAGTGGTGATGAAAATAAGATTCTAGATATTAATGGCCTTAAAATAGAGCCATGATATGATGTAATATGATATGACGGAACACTTTATACAGATATGTTGATTTCATGATCCTGGTTTGTAAAACACAATTATATATATATATATATATATATATATATATATATATATATACATGTGCATAGAATTATATTTATATTGTTAAAAAAAATAACAAGCAAGCCTTTACAGCACACTCTGGAGACTGATACCTTGAAGTAGAAAGGAAGAACAGACTTTCATTAACATGTATAATTCTAACCAGTAAGTTTGTGAGTAATACTTTTTCTTCCAGTAATTTTGTAGTGAATTTGGAAGCTCGTTGTGTTCATACAATCATGTCAGTCATCTGCTTTCCATAATTCTTCTGCAATATGATCCTTAGCAAATGCTTCCACCAGAAGAAGCAGTCTAGGTTTAAAAAGTTATTCTTAGAGAGTTCTGCTGTGAGAAGGTTGAAAAGCTTCCATGGTCCTAGCACCCAGAACCCTCCCCATCTTCTCAAAACATTTAGAATGGCATGTGATCTCTCTCTCTTTCCACCCTTTCTATGCCAATTGGTCTCTTGGAGTCTATTGATAATCTGAATGGGTGGTTAACACACCCTCTAGATATTGATTGTAATTGCTCTATGGAATGTATGGATCACTAATCTCCTTAAAAAAAGACACTTCCTATTGCCATCTTCTCCATGACGCTATCATCTAAATTCATAGAAATGACAGATTCTAGATAGGAAATAGAGAGGAAAAGGGACAGTATTACTTTATAATTACCTTTATTTGGTCAATTTCTACAAGAGAGAGTCTCCCTGGGGTGAGATAGAAGTCAGGTTATGACACCAATATTGGACAGATGAGGTTATATATTTAGATAATTTTATGTGCTCCTGTCCTGTGCACAAGGATACCGGGAACAATATAGGCTCATATGATGTTATAGGCAGAAAGTGCAATATGATCAGGAGGGAAGTTCAGCAGCTGGTTTATATCAAAAGGATGAGATAAACTCTAGTTCTCATAAGAAGGACATGTTTGGCCTCATTGATAATTCCATGGGCTGACTAAGAACTTAAACCCCAAGACTACACTTAGTCCTTTAAAAATGGCATCATTTGCCTCAGAGATCTTAAGCATTAGAGCAGAGCAGGGAGGAAAATCTATAGTTAGGCCATACAAGGCCCTTTCAATTTCACCAGAGAGCAAGACAGTACATGATATTGACCCTTAATTATAGGCCATATACAACACATGGTCAAGGATGAACCTAGTCTGACTCTTAAAGGGGTTTTCGGGGGCGTTACACTGTCTTAACTCCTATTCTATTTCTGTGAACAGAAACCATGACCAAGTCAACTTTGCAAATACATAAAATAGCCAAGGAAAATAAAATTAAAAAATGCATGGATAGGAAATAAATCTATAAACTCAAAAAAAAAAAGAAAGGAAAAAGAAAAGAAAAGAAAAAAGAAACATTTAATTGAGAGGCTTGCTCATAGTTTCAGAACAGTATTTCTTTATCCTCATGATGGGGACCTGGTGGCATGGAGGCATGCTGCTGGAACAGAAACTAATAGTTTATATGCTGATCCCCAGGGATCAGGAGAGAAGGACTGAAACTTGACTTGGTGTGGGCTATTGAAACTTCAAAGCCCACTCCCACAGTGACATCCCTCCTCAACAAGGTCACACCTCCTAATCTTTCCCAAACAGTTCCATTAAGGAGGGACCAAGCATTCAAACATATAAGCCTATGGGGATTGATTTCATCAAAGTACCACACGCTTCCATTGCTGAATTCTGTTCCTTTTCTAAAAAAACAAAGGAGCTTATTTGTTCCCTCTGAGTCAGTGTTGACTTCCTAAAGTCATTTCAATATGTGGTAGCAAAAAGTCCCATTTCCTTACCTCCATGCATTTCTCTTGACTCCACACTACATAATTAATGTCTGTTCTTGAGTTAGGACTTGGGCATTTTAAACTATGACATTCGTTATAAAAGGAAAAAGAACAACCATTTTATGCCATCTAACATTTTAATAACTGGGTTTAAGTGATTGTACTGCGACACCCGTAAGAACATAAACATGGGCATTACAATTAATCTACAGCTGGACCGAGAAACAAACAACTGCACAGGGAACTGATGTGCAAATGTGCAAAGAGGCACATTGTAATAAAAGGACCAGACAGGAACATGTGGATTTAACTACCCAGGCACTGGCGGAAAAGCCTACTGACAGTGATAAACAAACACATCATAAAAGTTGGTTACTAATGAAAACAACCAAGTTAGAGGGACATAAATCAAGCGAATGACCAGCGAAGCACTTTTGAAGGACATTACGTAGAGATCTGTTAAGAGAAATGGATGTTTAGTCACTCTTGGGTGGCAATACTTGCTTTGAGGTAGAAAGAGTCATTTTCTACCACCTTGCAGCTATGGTGATGACCTCTGACTAGCTAAATCTCCCTAGCATTCTATTAACTGCTTCAAGAACAAGAGTAATGTTACCTTTCTCATAGCTTTGCTGGGAAAAGTGTCTACATGAAAATACCTAGCAGACTCTCTGAGTATATAATTGGTAATACAGCACATTAGTGCCTTCCTCCCGTCTTCACTGTTAAAAAGTACTCTGGGAGATTATCATCCCAGATAATTCTTAATCAATTATTCATAGTAATCATCTACTAGCCAAATTAAAATATCCATAGCCATCGCCAGGTAAAGTCATGAAAATGTAATTCAAATGGCTCCAACTTTGTGGATTCCAAATGAGCATCCTTCAGTAATGGCGCCCGTAAAACCATCTGTTGAACTACTCCAAATTTCTAAGTTCACGTTGAGAAATTCTTCACTTGTGTTTTCATCCCAAATACCCATGTTTCCCAATTGTCTCTTCCATATGCCAAGGATACTAAAAAAAAATGAGTTCAATTTATACTACTGTTTTTGTGATCAGAAGTACCAGAGTCATACATCGTTCTTGTGTCAGACAACCAGTGTGGAGTGCTAGAGAAAGGTACAGAATGGCTTATGTAGGGATACCACAGATTCTACAGAAAATGGCCATGATCCTGTGGAGGCTATAATAGGATCCCTGCCTGACCCTTGCAAGGAGTGTGCTCCCAGCAAAAATTATTCCCTAACTACCTCCAGGAACAGACTTGATTTGTTTATTAAGAACAGCTGTTTTGATTTCAATATCCTTCAGGAATACAAGACAAAAAACATGACTGAATTTATTTTTATTTTTTAAATTTCATATGCATGGAACCTCTCTCAAAATTGAGACAATGCCCTGTACAAATTGAGGCTGAAATGAGACTCTGAGGACTGCACAGGTAAAATGAAAGTTGACAGTAACGCGTGTGATGGCTGACCTGACACTTGTGTATATTATGTCTAACTAAGGACTATGCCCAATAAAGACCCCATGGTAGTGGCAATCCTTCCTCTGGTCCACATAAGAGTCGTTATGAATGATAAACTAGAGTGTGCAAAAACCAGCAATTGCAGCTTTCTCTTCCCCCACTCCGGATGCTTCCAGTCTGAACCTGCTTATTTATAGACTCCTCCTCGCTATGTGTGCACAGCTCACACGACCCACACAAACTTTTTTGTGTTCATGTGTCTGTTTTTTCTCTAGTATGTGAATTTTCTTCATTCTTTCATCATCATGAGGAAGGTTTCCAGGACCAAGACATGAAAGGTAAACAGTCTACTATTGAGTCACACTCCAGCCAATTATTATTATAATAATGATGATAATAATAATATACTGAAAATTTTTTAAAAATTATTAATTTATTAACTTTACATATTAGTGCCCTCTCTTCCCAGTATACTCTCACATAAATCCTTCCCCCATTCCTTCATCCCCTTCTCCTTCTAGAAGGGGGAGCCCCCATTTGGGTATCCTCTTTTTTATCTCGCACATGACTGAATGGCTAGGCACATCCTCTCCCACTGAGGACAGAGAAGGCAGAGGACAGTTAGGGAAACAGGATCCATAGGCAGCCCCTACTCCAGTTGTTTGAGGACCCACATGAAGGTTATGTCCACAGCATAGCAGAGTATTATTAAAAGTGTCTGGGATTGATTCTTGTCCATGGGATGGATCTCAATTTGGGTCACTCATTTCTTGGCCATGTCTTCTGTTTCTGTCCTGTCTTTGTCCCTGCATATTTTGTAGGCAGTACACATTCTGGGGAAAAGGTAATGCAAGTGGGTTGCTCTGTTTATCCCACCATTGGAGTCCTGCCTGGCTACAGGGAGTGGCCACTTCAGTATCTGTATCCCCCACTGTTGGACTCTCAGCTAGACCTGGTGCCTTCTTCCATCCCAGGTCTCAGGAATGTCCTAGAGACCCACCCACCCGCCCACCTCTGACTCCCTTTCTCTCTCCCTGCTCTCTTTACACCTGATCCACATGGCCTCATTCTCCTCCCCATCCCCTTTCCCACACAGTTCCCTTCCTCCACTCACCTCTGATACCTATTTTATTTCCCCATCCTGAGAAATATTCCACCATCTTTCCTCGGGCACAGACTTCTCTGGGTCTGTATATTATTGTGAGGTTATATTGTAATTTATGGCTTATAAGTATCTACTCACAAGTCACTATGAACCATGAATGTCCTTTTAGGGCTGGGTTGTCTCACTCAGGACGATATTTTCTAATTCCATCCATTTGCCTGTAGAATTCATCATATCCTGTTTTTAATAGCTGATTGATATTCTGTTGTATAATTGAACCACATTTTCTTTATTCATTCTTTAGTTGAAAGACATTTAGGTTGTTTCCAGTTTCTGGCTATTATGAATAAACATGTTATAAACATAGTTGAACAAGTGCCCTTCTGGGATGGGTTTATGCTCAGGAGTGGAATAGTTGGGTCTTGAGGTAGAACTGTTTCCAATTTTCTGAGAAAACACCAAGTTGATTTCTGGAGTGGTTGAACAAGTTTGTACCCCAGCTAGCAATGCAGAAATGTCCACCTTGCTCTACATCTTCACCAGCATGTGCTGTCCATGGAGTTTTTTGTATTAGCCATCCTGTGGTGGGTGTAACATGGATTCTCAGAGTCATTTTGATTGGTATCTCCCTGATGACTAAGTTTGTTGAACATCTTTTAAGTGCTTCTTGGCCATTAGAGATTCCTCTGTTGAGAATACTCTGGTTAATTCTGTACCCCATTTTTAATTGGGTTATTTTGGTTATTGGTGTCTAACTTCTTCAGTTCTTTATATATTTTGGATATAGCCCTATGTCATATGTAGGATTGGTGGAGATCCTTTTCCAATCTGTAGGCTGTCATGTTTCTCCTACTGATGGTGTCCTTTGACTTACAGAAACTTTTCAGTTTAAGGTCCCATTCATTAATTGTAGATCATAGCGCCTGAGCCATTATTGTTCTGTTCAGGAACTTGCCTCTTGTACCAATCAATCCAAGGTTATTGCCCACTTCCTCTTCAATTAGACTTAGTATATTTGGCTTTACATTGAGGTCTTTGTTCTGCTTGGACTGGAGATTTGTTCATGGTGATAGATATGTATCTCTTTGTATTCCTCTACATTCAGACATGCAGTTAGAGCAGCACCATTTATTGAAGATATTTTCCATTTTTCCATTGTATTGATTTGGCTTACTTGTCAAAAATAGAGTATCTGTGGGTGTGTAGGTTTATCTCTGGGTTTTTCATTGAATTCCATTGATTAATTTGTTTGTTTCTAAATAAATACCAGGATGTTTTCACTACTGTATTACAATATACCTTGGCATCATGGATAGTTATACCCCCAGAAGTTCTTTTCTTGTTCAAGATTCTTTTAGCTCTTTTGGATGTTTTGTTTTGCCATTTGAAGTTGAGGATTATCTCTTCAAGATCTGTAAAGAATTGTGTTAGAATTTTGGTGGGAATTGCATTGAATCTGTAGGTTGCATTTGGTAAGATGGCCATTCTTAGTATGTTAATCCTACCAATCCATGAACATTGGAGATCTTTCCATCTTTAATTTCTTTCTTTGATGAGTTGAAATTTTGTCCTACAGGTCTTTTACTTGCTTGGTTAGAGTTCTACCAAGATGTTTTATATTATTTGTGGCTATTGTTAATGGTATTGCTTCTCTAATTGCTTTCTTAGCCTATTTATCATTTGTACAAAGGAAAACTACTGATCAGTTTGTGTTCATTTTATATACAGCTACGTTACTGAAGGTGTTTCTTAGCCACAGGAGTTCTCGGGTAGAATTTTTGGGGTCACTTATGTACAGATTCCTATCACCTGGGAATAATGATTAACACTTCCTCCATTTATTTGTATCCATTGTCCTCCTTTTATTGTCCTATTACTCTAATTAGAACTTCAATTACTATTCTGAAGAGAAAGGGAGAGAGTAGACAGCCTTGTCTTGTCCCTGATTTTAGTGGAATTTAAGTTTTTCTCAATTTAATTTATGTTGGCTCTTGGCTTACTGTATTCTGCTCTTTATTAAGCTTAGGTATGT
The DNA here is from genome assembly GCF_011064425.1 of Rattus rattus. NCBI lineage: Eukaryota > Metazoa > Chordata > Mammalia > Rodentia > Muridae > Rattus > Rattus rattus. The sequence continues at coordinate 5,562,180 of NC_046170.1, forward strand.
GCCTTAGACCCTGCTCTCTCCGGGACTTTTAAAATGATGATGGTTGGATTTTGTCAGAGTCGTTTTCAGTGTGTAATGAGATAATCATGTGAATTTTTTCATTTCAGTTTGTATGGTGGATTAAAATGACAGATTTTTTTTCATATGTCGAACCATCCCTGAATCCACTGGATGAAGCCTACTTGATCATGGTGGAGGATGTCTTTGATATGTTCTTGGATTTAGTTTTTAGTATTTCATTGAGCATTTTTGCATCAATATTTGTAAAGGAAATTGGTCTGACTGAAATTGCCTTTCTTTTTTAAGTCTTTGTGTGGTTTAGGTATCAGGGAAAATGTGGTCTCTTAAAATGTGTTTGGCAATGTTCTTTTTGTTACTGTTTTGTGAACTAGTTTAAGGAATATGGGTATTAGCTATTCTTTGAAAGTCTAGTAGAATTCTGCCCTGGGCTTTTTTGGAGGGAAGGGGATTTTAATGACTGCTTCTATTTCCTTAGGGGTTTTAGAAGTATTTAGATAGTTTACCAGATCTTGATTGAATTTTGGTAATTGGTACCTTCCTAGAAAAACATACATTTCATTTAGATTTTCTCATTTTGTGGAGTACATGCCTTTGAAGTAAGATCTAATGATGACTTGAATTTCTTCAGCATCTATTGTAATATCTATAGTTCATTTCTGATTTTGTTAATTTGGTACTGTCTCACTGCCTTTTAGTTTGGCTCAGGCTTTGACTATCTTGTTGATTTTCTCAAATTACCAGCTCTGGGTTTTGTTGTTTCTTTGTAATTTTCTCATTGTTTCTATTTGATTGATTTCATGCCTGAGATTGACTATTATTTTTTGCTGTCTATTCATGTTAAGTGTGTTTGCTTCTTTTTTCCCCTACAGCTTTCAGGTATACTTTTAATTCATTAGTATTAGAACTCTTCAATTTCTTTATGAAGGCACTTAGTGTTATGAATGTTCCACTTAGCACTGCTTTTATAGAGTCTCATAAGTCTTGGTACATTGTGGCTTCATCTTTTCACTGAATTCTAGAAAGTCATAATTTCTCTGATTTTTCCCTGACCCAGTGACCACTGAGTAGAGTTGCTCAGTTTCCAGGAGTATATAGGTTTTCTGTTGTTTTTGTTATTGTTGGAGTCAAGATGTAATCCATGGTGGTCCGATAAGATGCAAACAGTTATTTCAATCTTCTTGTATTTTTGAGGCTTGCTTTGTAATTTATTATATGATCAGTTTCAGAGTATGTTTCTTGAGGTGCTTAGAAGAAGGTATATTTTTTCGTTTTGGGTGAAATACTCTATAGACATCTATTAGGTGCATTAAAATCATAACTTCCATTTCTTTATTTCTATGTTTAGTGTCTGGTTTGAAAATGGTGAAAGTAGGGTGGTGAAATCTCCCACTATTAATGTATGGAGTCTGATGTGTGATTTAAGTTTCAGGACTGTTCCTTTAATGAATGTGGGTGCCCTTGAATTTGGAGCACAGATGTTCAGAATTGAGATATTGTTGATTTTTTTTTGATGAATATATAGCAGTCTTCCCTGTCTCGTTTGATTACTCTTTGTAGAAAGTCTGTTTTTTAGATATTAGAATGGCTACTCCAGCTTGTTTCTTGGGTTCCTTTGCTTGGCAATCCTTTTCTATCCCTTTACTCTGAGGTCATGTCTATCTATGTTGATGAGATATGCTTCTTGTATACAACAGAATGATAGATTCTGTTTATGTATGTATCTGCTAGCCTGTGTCTTTTCATTGGGTCATAGAGTCCATTGATGCTGAGAGTTGAAAGATATTAATGACCAATGATCATTAATTCCTGTTATTTTGATGTTGGTAGTGATGGGGCAAGTGTGTCTGTGTGTGCTTCCATTCTATTGTTTCTAACGATGTAAAATTGTTTATTTCGTGTGTGTGTGTGTGTGTGTGTGTGTGTGTGTGTGTGTGTGTGTGCGTTCAACCTTATCGAGTTAGAGTTTTCTCTTCTTTTCTCATTCTATTATCCTCTGTAGGGCTGGATTAATGGAAAAATAATGTTTAAATGTGCTTTTGTCAAGGGATATCTTGCTTTCTCATCTATGGTGTCTTAGTTAAGGTTTTATTGTTATGAACAGACACCATGATCAATGCAAGTTTTATAAAGGACAACATTTAATTGGGGCTGGCTTACAGGTTCAGAGGTTCAGTCCATTGTCATCAAGGCAGCAACATGGCAGCATCCAGGCAGGCATGGTGCAATGGAGCTGAGTTCTACATCTTCACCAGGAGGAATCCAAGGACAGATTGAATATCCCTAGGCAGCTAGGAGTAAGGTCTCCAAGGCCACCCCCACAGTGAAACATTTCCTCCAACAAGGCCACACCTTCTAATAGTTCTACTCCCTAGCATATGCAAACCATCACATATGGTAATTGAACGTTTTGCTGGGTATAGTAGTCTGAGCTGACATCTGTGGTCTCTTATGGTCTGCAAACATCTGTTCGGGCTCTTCTAGCTCTTAAAATCTCTTTTGAGAAGTCAAGTGTATTTCTGATAGGTCTGCTTGGCCTTTTTTCCTTGCAGCTTTTAATATTCTTTTCATGTTCTGTACTTTTAGTGTTTTGATTATTATGTTGCTGTGGGATTTTTCTATTCTGATCTAATCTGCTTGTTTTTACATAAGCTTCTTATACATTTATAGACATCTCTTTCTTTAGGTTAGGGAAATCTTCTGTGTCTTTAGGTTAGGGAACTCTTCTGTGATTTTGCTGAAGGTGTTTGCTGGGCCTTTGAGCTGGGAATATTCTCCTATTACTATGATTTTTAGGTTTGATAATTTAATAGTGTCTCAAACTTCCTGGGTGTTTTGTGTCATGAAGTTTTTAGATTTTGCATTTTCTTTGACTAATGTTTAGTTTTTTTCTCTCATATCTTCCATGCCTGAGATTCTCTCTTATAACTCTTGTATTCTGTTGGTGAGCCTTGTGTCTGTAGTTCCTCTTCTCTTTCCTAGGTTTTCCATATTCAGCATTGATTCTGTTTGTGTTTTCTTTATTGCTTCTTTTTTTTTATTTTTAGGTCCTGGATAGTTTTATTCATATCCTTTTGATTTTTATTTTCCTGCATTTCTTTATATTTATTTGTTTCCATTCTTAATGCTTCTACCTGTTTGAATGTATTTCCTGGTATTTCTTTAAGGGATTTATTCTGTCTTTAAGGGCATCTATTATCTTTATAAGATTAGATTTAAGATCATCTTTTTGTGCTTCTGTTTTAGTCCCCTGAAGGGGGATACTCAGGGCTTACCGTAGCGGAATATTACAGCTCTGGTGCTACCATATTTCCCTGGCTCGTTTTGATTATGTCCTTTAGAGGTATGGTTTTCTCTAGTATTGACTGGATGACCCTGATGACAACAGGCCTTTCAGGAAGATAGGAGGAGCCATGCATCAGACAATGCTATTGGTGGGGCAATTTTCCAAGCTGGTAGTTCTTGGGACTTGCTCCACAGGAAAGCAAGATGCTCTTGAGGCACTGCAGACCTCCTCAGGCTGAAAATGCGAGCTCAGAGCCAGACTGTGGTGGTAAGGGGACAGCATGTAACTCACCTCTGTGAGCTATGCTCCGGCGAGATCAGAAAGGGCCTGATATTCTTTTTATATAGAATCTCAAATAAAAACTTTCAAAAGCATCTTGAGGCCAGGAAACCAAGTCAAGGGCTTGTAACCTACTTCAACAGAGTACTTGTTTGAATTTCCTTCTCTCCAAGGTCAATCAAACATCTTTAGGTTTGTGAGGATGTCAGAAAAAGATATCCCTCACTAACTGCAAGGACAGGATCTCTATATAGTCATAGACAAGGAATCAAAATGTTTTGTCCAAGAAAATATTTAGTGATTCAGTTTTGGACCATATCTAATGTAACACTGCACCAAAAGTCACTACACCTCTTCATTCTTGTGTAGCTAAGGGCTGGATGATCCTGATGACAACAGGACTTTTCAGAAAGGCCATTACTAAAGGGTGTGGAACATAAGAGCCAGACACAGTGTATAACTTAGGAAACAGTGCCTTCTGGACACCACAGGGGAGCTGCACAAAGAAACTCACAGTGATTGTAACTGCATACACAAAACCTATGCAAGATCAAGCCAGATCAAATAAGGAATAAAGAAATTGGGCGCTAAATTCTGCTCCTGGCTGTGTATCTATTGGCAATTGTTAGCTGGTGAGAGAGAGAGGGTCAGCTTTCTCTAAGACTCTAACCCCTGGCAAGTCAGCTGCATTTCTGTGGAAGACCATGCATCTAAGAGTATTTGGGCAGTACATATCACTTTTGATGAGAGGGGGGAAAGATACAAAGTTGGGCGAATGAGGAGGAGATGGATCTGGGGAGAGATGGGTGAGGACTGGGTGACTATGATCAAAACACGTTTTGCAAAAGTCTCAAAGAATTAGAACTTTTATTGGACATTTTATTTATTTACATTTCAAATTTTATCATCTTTCCCTTCTTCCCTTGGCAAACCCCCTATACCATCCCCGTTCTTGTACCTGTAAATCAAACATAAAAAGAAACTATCATTTTCCTGTAACCCAGAAAAACATGTTAGATTGACTCACAACATCCCCACATATAACTAACATATGTTTGCTCCAAACCTTGCAAGATTCCTACTCCCCATGTGCTCACTGCAGTCAAAGACTGACCTTCAGATGCAAGCATTGTTATCATAGTTTTAGAAAAAGAATGAAAAGAAGAAAAATATGAAAAGAACCAGCCAGACATCTATGCGGTAGTTTGGATGTGGATTGTCATTCAAAGGCTCATATGTTAAGATTTTGGTCTTTAAGAGGTACAACTTAATGAGAGGTAGTAGGGCTGTGCCTGTCTTCATGGTGAAATTAACAGTCTTCTCATAAAATGGACTAAGTCCTCAGCAGTGGATTATAATTCACTGGTATAAAAGAATTATTCTGCTCTTGCCAACTCCTCTACTACACTACATATGCAATTATGCTGACATGTGCGCATGCACACACACACACAAGCACACACACACACACACACACACACACACACACACACACACACACACACACACACACGCCTAAGTGCATATGCTCCCAGCTTGTGGTGGTACTTTTCCTGTTAAAATATACACTTTTCCCAGCTGCAGGTGTCCAGTTGATCTTGGATCCAAAATAAATCTTCTATAAATAATCTCCAAGGTTCATTTGGAACAACATATACCAGTCTGAGGCATTACCTGATTAGAAAATTATTAGAATTTTTAAACATCCCACTTTGTTGTGGAAGCAAAACAAGCAATAAAACAGACGTGCATAACGCACAGACTCAGAAACACACACTCACAGACACACATGCAGAGAAAGACAGAGGCAGAGACAGAAAGACAGACAAACACACACACACACACACACATGCACACACAGGGAGAGAGAGGCAAAGATAGAAAGGCAGACAGGCAGACAGATAGACAGAGACAGAGACAGAAGGACAGAGAGGGATAGGGAGAGGAAGAGAAGGAGAGAGAGAGATGCAGACACACACATACACACACACAGAGAGAGAGCGAGAGAGAGAGAGAGAGAGAGAGAGAGAGAGAGAGAGAGAGAGAGAAACAGAGACAGCTCCGAGCTTTGCAATCTGAAATGATGACATCAATAGCTATCTTCCCTTTCTTTCCTTCTTTTCTACTTTTCGCAGAGTCATTGGGGACTATAGGATTCAAATCACCTTTTTATGTGCTCGAGAGACTGTTGCTTCTCTGACTTCTTGCCGAGTGCTCTCCTGACTCACTTTATTCTAGGCATCCTTGCTTTTTAACTTTTCCTAAGACACTTTTGTCATCCATAGATTAGTTTTGCGTGTGCTGGAAATTTTTCATAACAAATCTATGAGATGCTCAGACTGATCTATTATGCTGATTTCTCTCAGCGTATGCAGACAGTAGATCACTGCACTTTGCTGTTAACAATTCGGACAGACAGCAGAGTAACACAGGAGAAGTGCTATGGATGCAGACTGTATAAAATAAAATTGAGGCCAGCAATGGTTGTGTGAAATACTATAACTCGTGCACACCAATGCCCAAGGACCCTTCTAGCCTTCAGCACAAATAAATTCTGAGTCCCACAGGAGATGTTAAATTTATAATCATGGTTTACAAATATCTTTAGCCTATAGCAAATTACTGCAACTATTTTCTGCTGTTTCTCCAAGGCATGGCGTGATGAGTACTTAAACACACTCATACCTATACATTAGTGGAAAAGAATTCGTACACACGCCCTTTATCCCCAGTCTACGGTCAGTACCAGCATGCAAGCTTAGGGACCTAACATTTTACAACGTCAAACCCTGACCCTCCAAATGATTTGATAAATCTGGCAGATGCAAACCAAATGAATGGGTATTATTCTGTCATAATTGGCTCAATAGATTGACTTTCCGGTAAGCAGAGAGCTTTCCAGGGCAGGGCATATGTTGAGAAACAAATTGAACTTCCAACAGGAAGTAACTCAGTAGTACTGCCAACCCAGCACAAAGCCGTCTAAACGCTGTTCTCAGAGATGATGGCCCCAATGGCAAATTGTGTATAAGTGCACATCAGGGAGGAGGTGCAGGCTCCCCACTTAGTCGCACCATTTCTCTGAAGTCATTGAAAATGTCCTGAAAAAGGACAGGCAGGGCAACTTCCCAAATATCAAGTCCCACTTCGTTTCGCAATTACATATGCATAAATGTCACACAGCCTATGGAACAGGAGCCTCTGGGTTTTAATTGGGTGTTTGTCTAGTCCCTATTCCCCGCTGCTCTTCTCATATCTCTCAACTGCACTTTGGCCTATTTATAGGACAGACATTCCCAGGTGTCCCTGGGCTTCGCTTTCTTTCCCCACAGCTGGTTGGCAATTATATAAATATGTGAGCCATCTCCTTGGCATACACTTATTTCCACAGAAACTTCTGAAGTGATTCCTTGATGGAACGTACTGGCATCCAAAATAAATTTTCCTTTACTCGGGCATGGTAAACGTAAAACTTCAAGGAAAACAAAAACTGACTGCAAAAAGAAAAATCAATAGATTCTTATATATTATTTTTATTAGAGGCCTTGTCAGTGCAAAATAACAACTTTCTTTTTCTCTGGAGATGAACACACTATTTTATGGGTAGAACAAAATGGCCTTTATTTTCACCTTTCGGGGGCCGGAGGGCACACGCCTGTACACAGCATAGGAGAAATGCACTCGGGTTCCCTCTGTCCAGGTAGCTGAGTCTCCCTGGCTGTCAGGTAGTCATTGCCTCTCTGCCTTCAGCTCAATGCCAGAAGACCAGTAGGAAGTATGTTCACTTTGTGATGGATACTGCCCTTCCCCTCAGTGTACTATGAAATACCTCCGATGACTGAATATGTGTTAAGGAATTACTCTCATCTTGCTAAGCACTTCATATACATATACCTCACATTTTCTGATAGATTCATAATGACTCCTCCAAATAGGATATGTATACATAAATTATATACGTGTGTGTGTGTGTGTGTGTGTGTGTGTGTGTGTGTGATCAGCAGGATTAGAGTTTATATCTGTCTTTTCATTGCTTATTACTAACACATTGACTGACATCTAATCAGAGCAGACGTACAATGATATATTTTTATTGGACAGATGAACAATTTAATCTATTTTGAGAGGCTCTACCAGAGCCTGACCAATACAGATGTGGATGCTCGCAGCCGACCATCAGACTGAGCAGGGGGACCCCACTGGAAGAGTTAGTGGAAGGACTGAAGGAGCTGAAGGGGATTAAAACCCCAAAGGAGGAACAACAACATCAACCAACCAGATTTCCCAGAGTTCCCAAGGACTAAAGCTCCAAGCAAAGAGTACGCGTGGAGGGATCCACGGCTCCAGCTGCATATGTAGACTTATCTGATATCAGTGGGAGGGGAGGCTCTTGGTCCTGTGGAAGATTGATGCCCCAGCATAGAGGAATGCTAGGGCAGTGAGGCAGGAGTGGGTGGGTGGGTGGATGTGGAGCACCCTCATAGAAGCAGGGGGAGCGGGAGAGAATAGGGGATTTATGGAGGGGAAACAGGAGGGGGACAACATTTGAAATGTAAATAAATAAATAACCAATTATAAAAAACAGAAAAGAGCAATTGTGTGTGTGTGTGTGTGTGCGCGCGCGCGCGTGCGTGCGCGCACGCGCAGTGCGTGTGTTTGTCTTAATTGTATATTAAATTTGAACCCATAAGGAATGGCTTCTTAGGAGAATCCATTATCAAAGGTCCCCTCACAGTTGAAATTAGGACTGCAGAGAGCTCGCTCATTCCATCTACTACTTGAGCACCCATACAGAAGGGTCGTGTCTGAATCAGGAGATATGATTTCATCAGACAGTAAAGCTGCTGGCACTTTGGGTCTGATTTTAGCACGCTCCATAAATAGGGAATAAATACTTGCTCTTTCTATATGAATTAATTTCGGAGGTTGTTATAGCAGGTTGTACACATTAAGACACCTGCAAAAATACGCATTTTACTTTTAAAGGGGATGACAAACTCTGATCCTGGGTTTGAACTCAGTCTTTAGTGAAAGCAGGGATACATGACTTTTGTCACTTGTCAACCCCAACCTTCATGTTGTCTTGGGTTAGCCGATAAGGTCTCAGAGAAATTCCATTTCTTATATTTCCATAAGCCTCCCTTTTAAGCTATAAGTTCTATTATCCTAAAAGGAAAATCATTCTACTCTTCACTCAAGATCAGTGATGTTCTTGGCTGGAATGTGTTGGGAAAGAGGGGAAGGATGCTGAGAGGGAACAGAATGTGAGGCAAATAAGGAGACGATGGGGGAAAGCAAGAGAGAAGAGAAAAATAAGAAGGAATTTAAAAAAAGGGAAAGCATCCTTTTTTGAAGATTCATCTATCTCCTGAGAAATCTCCAAGTCTCGCATCTGTACACGGTCGACTGGTGTAGATTGTTGTGAGTCTATTAGCAGTGATTTGCAGCAGACCAATTTAGAGGTCACTTAGGCATGAAAACACCGAACAAGAAATTGTACACCTAATGAAACAATATCAGTAATAGCATATTTAAATGAACAGTATCATTAAGTCTGAATTGTTAGAACCAGAGCACTGCAGCTTAATAGATTGTACCTTCTTCAACAAGGGTTTCCACATTGATCACAGTGTGTGGATGTGTGCAGGTGTGTGTGTGCGCATGCTCCAATGTGTGATGTGTGCATGTGTGTTAACCATAGGATACTCTCAGAAGTTCCAACACTTCTCTCCTCATGATTCTTCAGTAGAATTTTTGTATTATTGTCTTTATGCTCTGCTTATATTTAATACAAAAGCAAGTTCATAAAAGCAGTCAGCATATGCTCCTGTAGCAAGAGTGCACATCATAAAATTTTATACATTAACATATTTCAATTAAATCCCACGTAAAATTTCCAGTTCAATCTGGTTTTATATTTCTGAAACATGTTATGGGACAAGTAATGCTTTCAACCAGCAACAGGCTTGCTTTCAGTGTAAGATCATCAGTCGTAATATCAGACCCTTGGAGAATGTAATGAATACTTTAATGTTTCTGAAAAAAAGGTGCTGTATGTTTTTATTGACTGCGTTCAATCTGTCTTTCCAGGTTGTTCTTATTCATGCAAAAACAAGGAAAAGGAGGAGGAGGAAAGGGGAGAGGAACAGGAGGAGGAAGAGTAGGGAGACGTTCAAGAAAAGTCTTTAATAAAGTCAATCAGTCCAGAAAATCCTTTTGACCTGTCTATCCAGATCATTCTGTGTTCTTAAAAATAATTTGATCATGGCTCCAGGCCAGTTCACACAAAGCCCAGGGACCTGTCTTAAGCGCCTTGGCACAGATGCTGACAAAAATGCCAAACTGTGCCTGATGCTTGCCTCTGGCCTGCAAGTGTCAATTGCTTTAATTTCATGACACTTGATCTCATTTAATGCTCTCAGTACTGCTCCGAGGAAGCTACATATTTCATGCATGCAGCTGTAGCTTATCAGGGCAAAAGCAGTGAAAGTAGGGGAATCTGGATCCAGGCCTCTAACGACACAGTTTTCTCTGCTTTGTGTCATGATGAGAATGGCCTTTAGGCAGAGGCCAGGCACCATTCTGGTTCTCTTTACTTGCTGCAGAGAATTTTAGATAACCCGATTTTGTGTCACCGCTCATCCAAAGAAGACGGGCAACTTATTAAGTGCTTCATACAGAAGGCACTCTGGTGCCCTGAATGTCGTGAACACTTTTCTGAATTACTGGTTGACTTTTAAAGATACATTAAGGTAATCAGCAGAAGACCTCCTGCCTGCTAGTAAAAGCTTTTTAAAAACAAAGTGTGTTTCCTCGAACTTTGAGTTAAAAACTGTAAAATGATAATAATCTGAGGCAAGCTGCAGCTCGGCTCTGTAGAAGTTGATACCAAAGTAGAGGAAAAGAGTCTTGGATCTCCTGCTCTGTCTTCTCAGGTCTTATCCCTGTTCTCCTTCCTCCAGATCCCATTTAATAACCCAAGTGCATATAGTCCCCCTCTGCTCTGTACTCAGCCCTGGAGATCTTCCTATTTGAGGGAGTTCCCTTTCTTTATTATGAACTTTTCATATGAAACATTCTACATTGATATTCACATCTTTACAAACCAAGTTTCTCTAGTTCTTCTATTTACAACACAGAGTCAAAACGTTCAAACCACTGCTCATTCCACACTTGCATTTAGAAGTATAGTGTAAGTTGGCCAAGCTCATATGGGAAATTCTGCAAGAAGCAATACTTGGGACTATAGGTATTGATCATTGGTACAGCCCGTGCCTATCCACTGGGAGGCCGATAAAACAAACAAGTGGAAAAGGCCTGAGCTACAAAGACAAGACTTGTATTGACTAGTTTAATTCTCAATTATACCTTCCCTGCTCCTGGTTCTTGTTTTGTTTGTTTTTCAGATGTCTTTACTTTGAAATCAAAAGAATATTCTAAATAACTGAATGATTACAGTCTTTTTCATGAAGAAGCAGGAAAGCCCCTTCCCTTTACAGCACAAATTACTTTTGCAGTATCTGCCACACATCTCTGAAACTTTGAGATTAAGCAATGGGTATTAGACAGAGTTAATGTGGACTAGGACTTGACACATACTTCAACAATTCATAATACACAGCCATACTGCATGTGCACGCATGCGCATGCACACACATACACACTCACAGACGAGAGAGAGAGAGAGAGAGAGAGAGAGAGAGAGAGAGAGAGAGAGAGAGAGAGAGAAGGAAGGTAGGAAGGTGAGGAGGAGGTAGAGGACGGTTGGAAGCCTGGCCAGCGTCCCATGAGGTGGAGCAAGGACCAGGCAATAAATCATTCCAAATCAAAAATCTTGATCCCATTTTCCCTATAAACATCCAAAGATTGGTGCTATTAAATTGCTTTACTAAAATGAATTAACTAACTGATGAGAGATCTGAATATCTTATAAATATTCCTTGTGAATACTAGGGAAACTATTCAATTTTCCTAAATGTATGTCCAATAAGTGCAAATATTGTATACCATCTGCATTAAATGTATCATTTGTGTTCAGACTCACAAATAAGTGTATTTCCTGGGTAATGGTTAAATTCTGAGGGTATGTTCATGGCAGTTAATGTGAGTGTCTGATGTATTGAATTTGGGATGTGAGAAGAGATGAAGCACAGATAATTTGAATGTTCTTATCTGGACAAATAGGATGCTTATTATCAGTGAGGGAACAATGGCTATAGGGGAAGCAGATTGAAATAAAATTTAACAGTCCTTTATAGGATATATTGATTTTACAATTTTTCATTGGATGGTCACGTGATAATTATCAGTAAGAAATTGAGAATGTGAATCTAGAAGTTAGAGGATAGATATTTCCTGATGAGGAAAAGAGCGGAGAGTATTAGGTATATTTGAAATTTCAAAGCATGAAATAATTTAAGTTCATTCAAAGAGTTAGATCAGATAAAGAAGACCAACATTTGATCATTGAGCATTTCAACATTACAAAATTAAGAGCAAACGAACAATTATCAAAGACAGAGCCGGGAACAACCTGAAAGGACACTTGGTTGACTTGTGCTGAACCTGGCAAGGTGGTGCACTCCCTTGACCTCAGAACTCTGGAGGGTGAAATATAAGGGTCCTGTTGTCAACAAAGGGTCACCAAGCAACCAACTAGCCAATCAACCAGCCAAATTAAAGAGCAGCATTTGGTGTTGTGGGAGTCCCAACAATGAAAGCTCACCAATGGGAGAGTACCAGTTATGAATATTGCTGCTGAGAGTGGAGAGGCATTAAAAATAGAAAACTTGAGTTTCTATAGGATTCAGTAAGCAAGGTCCTCATTAGTTATCAGTGTTGGAAGAATACAGAGAATCACAGAGGAGGGAATGGGGAGAGAATAAAAGATAAAAGTCCTATAGCTACTTAAGCATAAAGTAATAAGCACTTATTTTAGAAGATGTCAAATGTTTACCATTACTTTGCTTAAGATGCATAATTAGCTTAACTTTGAGTAAACTGTAACGCATCTTGAAGAAAAGCATGGGTGAAGGAGAATATATATTACATCCTATATTTTAAATATTGCTTATGCTATAAATATGTGCTTGTATATAAATATATTTATATAATTATATATTCAAAGTATTCTAAATATAATATTTTAAATGTTTTAACTGACATTCAATATTTATCTGGAAAATATTTTAATGCAAGTAGACAAAGTAAATTTAAAAAAATTAATTATCAGCCTAACACTGAATATTATTGCCAGTTTCTATAAACTGAATAAAATAGGATTATATATGATGTATGACATGAATGCTGTAGGCTGCAATCATGTTCTTTTGGAAAACAAGTGATAGTTGTTATTCATAAAGTTCTATAGCATGAATCAGTTTGCAGTACTCTGACAAGTTTCAAACCAAATCAAGTAAAAAGTTGGTTATGCCTTTAACTACATAGCTTGCTATCCCTGGGGTACTCAGTGAGATTACCTACATGGAAAGGTCATAGATTGGAAAGTGTTCTTTCTAAAGCTTGTCCAGGTAACAAAGATAAAGTTTACCAGGTTTCTTGATCTTTCTGATGACACCACGATCATAATTCAGGAAGTATCTGCTTTGAGTAGTAAGAAAGACTATATAATGGACAAATGATCCTATTGAAAATGTAAACATGGAGGCTCATCCTATCATGCCTGCAGATCTGCTTTTAACTAAGTCAGAGACAAAAGAGGTGGGGGTTTTGACTGACATTTGCTTATCGATGGTGCCATGGAGAGGCACCATGTGCATCACAGACTATGGTTCAAGAGGAATCTGAATAGGTGAAGTTTTCAAGTCAAGAGTTATATCATTGTAATTGCTACAAAGTCCCAGCCACAAAACACTCACATTTTAATTTTAATCTAAATTATTTTCCTTCAAGTATAGTAAGCAATGATGATAATGTAAAAATACAGGAGAGAATTAATTCAGACGTAAGCAAAGCAAAGTGTTTACTTGTCTCTTCTGAAAAGAAGATAACTAATTATAACAATTAAATAGTTATAATGAATGCTAAAGTGGCCTCTTGGGAATGAAGGAATCTGAAACTCGGACCAACAAAGCAATGTTCTTCCCCCTTTCTACATCGTTTCTATTTGTATTTGTTTCTTGGAACTGGCATTAGCCTCCTTTTTTAGGAAAAGGAATAGATAGTTGTTTACCTGTAGTCAGACTCTTCAGAGAGAGACTGGCCCAGGATTACACAGCTGCTCCCTCCCTGAGAATCTCAGTCACATTTTACTAAAATTCCTGCTCTCCTGAATTGTTTATATGCATCCAGGAAAAAAATGGAAAATGCTGATCCGAGTCCTACAGGGTTGGTTTTACTTTTCTCTTTTGAAAGATTATAATTTAATTGCAACATTTCCTCCTTCCTTTTTCTCCTTCCAAAACTTTCCACATGTCCCTTCTCGCTCTCCTTCAAATCCTACTGTTTTTTCCACTGATTGCTATTGCACACATATATGTATTGTAAGTCCCTAAATATAACCTGTTGGGTCCCCATAATGTTATTTTTAATGCATGTTTTCAGTAGTGACCATTTAACATTGGAGAAACTATTGCATCTTCTTCCCTGGGGAGGACCACCTCTCCTGTTTGTAGCCTTCCTTACTTGTCTGTAAATTTTGTGTAGGGTTGAGACCTCGTGAGATTTTTCCCCATTTAGTTTGGCCTGGTTATAGTCTTCATCCTCACTCAACTTACATTTGAGTGGTCATGTTGATGAGACTCCATGGGCATAGCTTCTGATGTTGCTAGGGGACATCAGTCCTTGAAAAAACATAGTTATTAAAGGAAAATAATCTATCATCACTAATTTTAAAGGCAGCATAGTTCCTAATAACAATCTATAAATATTTGTCCTTATACCCACAAGGTATTTTAAGTGAGTCCACAATAGTGGTAGCTTCTGGGTGTTGAAGTTTGCAACACATTTTCTCTAAAGAGGATTATGTCTACCACTTTCTTTGGTGTAGAAAATTGCTTTTATTTTTTAAATAAAAGGTAAAATGGCATGTATACTAAAGAACTAATATAAAAGTAAACTGATGATGAACTGTTAGCAAATGTTTTATTATATATTGTTATATTTATGTTTAGTATTATGGTTTGATTTCTATAGTATTGTTTCTCCTCTAAGGACTTGATCAGGACTCCTGATTATGCCATCTTGTTGATGGGTGGCTCTTTGGGTGAAAGAACAATGATGGTGTAATATAGTAGGTATTGATTATCACCTAAAACTCCCATGTGCTATCCTTTAATTGATTCGTGTCTTAAAATTAATTGTTTTTATAGATAATAATAAAATATAAATAATATGATTTGATATAAAATTTACACATTAAATCTACAAAGATTATGACTGACTTGGATCTGCTTTGTAGACATCTTGTTCTTTTTCCAAGTTCTTTTCACTTTTGATACATTTTTCTACAATGAAAAAAAATCTGTGTCTAAGAGCAAATATGATTGTAGCTTAATTTGTATTAAGTTATGGTAAAAAAAAAGACAGAAAAACATTGGTTTTTTACCATAATGAAAGCACAAGAACTGCAGCTCAAGAAAGGGCAAAAGTCGGGGGAGAAATTATATAATGCTCTGTATAAATGATAAACCTTAATATTAAAATAAAAGATATTTTAGGCCATCCATTATTTAAAATAATGCTATGAGGAGCTTCGTGTCTGTGTTGGGTTCACGGTATAGAGCCTCATGGTCATAAGTGCGTACTCAGCAGAAACGTGCAAGTAAACAGTGCTATCAACTGTGCCAGGCGTGTAGGAGAAACTGAGTTAAAGAGTACAGGATGTTTTGGAAAGCTTCCAATGCCACCGTGGGCGTCATTTCTCAAAATAGTTTCTACAGAGTTAAAACAGTATCATAGTTATGTATTTCATTCACATAAATTTCAATAAAAAGCCCATTTGCTATATGGTGACAGAAAGTGACCTCTGAAGGAGAGTGAGACAGAAAAAGGGCCAGAGAAAATTCTAGAAGAGGTGCTTAAGATTACTGTGTGTACATTTTTCAACCCCTACAGTACCACCTGTAATATTATAGCTGTGAATATATATATATACATACATACATATACATATAGACATATAGACATATATACACATATACATACATAGTATATATGTGTATACTTTCCATTGACATGGAATTACAAAGCAATTACACATAAACTTAGAGAGCAATAATACAAATGTTTTGCAGAAGAAATCACAAGACATCCATTTACAGAAATAAAATATTTGTAACTTTTTTGTCTCCAAGCAAGAGACAATGGTAACTTTCAGCTACTTCCCATTACGGTAGAGTAGTTTTCTCCTCTAGTGGAAAGCCAGATGCTGAAATAGTCTCAGAGCACATAACAATACAGACACAGAACAGGGCACATAGCAATACAGACACAGAACAGGGCACATAGCAATACAGACACAGAACAGGGCACATAGCAATACAGACACAGAACAGGGCACATAGCAATACAGACACAGAACAGGGCACATAACAATACAGACACAGAACAGGGCACATAACAATACAGACACAGAACAGGGCACATAACAATACAGACACAGAACAGGGCACATAACAATAGACACAGAACAGGGCACATAACAATACAGACACAGAACAGGGCACATAACAATACAGACACAGAACAGGGCACATAACAATACAGACACAGAACAGGGCACATAACAATAGACACAGAACAGGGCACATAACAATAGACACAGAACAGGGCACATCACAATACAGACACAGAACAGGGCACATAACAATACAGACACAGAACAGGGCACATAACAATACAGACACAGAACAGGCAGAGTCTCCTTTGCATGAGTCTGAATACCCCTGTCAGCAGAGGGAGCCTCTTTCTATGGAGTGATTCATGAACCTAGGCTCCTTTCCCTGTGTGTCTGTCCCCACTGCAGATATAACATACATTTTGCACATAGAGAATGGCTTAAAACAGCAAATAAGATAGACATTATCTTTTAAAATGCCTAGAGTGGAGATGGGACACATTCATTCTTACAAATGACAAATACCCTTACAAAGGACAATGTGTTCAAGGTAACCATTAGCCTTTTATTATTTTATAATTTATTCAAATATGTCTCTTTTCTTCACGTTTATGTTATTCCTTTACATTGTAATTCTTTAATTTCATTTTATGACTTTTCACCGAGAATCATACTTTGATCTGTGGAACATAAGTACCTTTATGCTTGTGTGTGTCAGTGTGTGTTAGAGTGTGGAGGCACACATGTGCGTGAATGTAGGAGGATCAGTAGACAAAATACAGTGTCACCCTCAGGAATGGTGTCCACCTCCTTTCAAGCAGATCTCTCATTGGGGTGGAGCCTACCAATGGAGTGAGGCTGTCTGCTCAATGGACCACAGGGATTCTCCTGTCTCGGCTTTCCCAGCATGGGGATTACAGATGTCTGCCATACACTTGGTATGTTTATGTGTGTTTTAACAACTTTATTTATGCCAGCCTTTTCTCCTGAACATAATTACCAACTGTTAATTTATCTGAGCCTAGGATTCTCAGAAACATGCAAAGGAAGTCAACTTCCCTCTTTGATGAGCCTCCATTTTTTTTCTCCTAGATTCTGATTGGGAATCAATAATTGCCTTGCCAAACAAGGCAGAAAATTCTATAAAGGAAAATAAAATAGTTTAACGTACTTATCTGTGGGCCTATCTGATTTTCATTAATCTTTTGAATTTAACATTGATGTTAAATGAGGTCAAATAGGCCTTTGGCTTAAATATTGAACAAGCTTAGCTTTATGCTTCAAAGTGTTACCTTTAGGGTAGAGGACAACTTGTATCAAAAAAAAATTCCAATAACAAAGAAAAAGTTTTTCCTTTTTTTTCCATGAAAGTATCAACTCTTATGAGATAAAACCCCTACAGCGAAAATTAACAATGCTTCATGCTTGATCAAAATTTACTCCAGTGTAAATTATCTTCTAGAAGCCGTGGATATTTTCTTGAGATTCCTCTTGCATTTTTCCTTTTATTGGAAATGGGTTTTATTCCCCCCCTCACATAGTGTGCTGTGATTATGGTTTCCCTCCCTCAAACCTCCCCGGTTTTCCTTACCTCCTCTCCCATTTGGATACACTTTCTTCCTGTCTCTTATTAGAAAACAGGCTTCGAAGGGCTACTAATATAATCAACAGAATCAATGTGATATGATATGATATGGTATGATGAGAATTGTCAAAAACTAACTCATCGGAACTGGACAAACAGAAAGGACGAAAGGAGACCATGAAAAGGCACAAGAACCAGAGGTCTACATGTCTCCACATTCAGGAACCCCCATGCCAATATTAAAATGGAAGCCATAGAGTATACTAAAAAAAAAGAGCGCTGCAGAGCCTTATCAGCCATGTGCTCTCGGCCTCAGTCTCTGAGTTCATGTGCACGGATCTTGTTGATTGAGGTCCTTGTTTTCTTGATGTTCTCCATTACCTCTTGATCTAACACTCTCTCCTCCTCCTCCTGTTCCTGAGGAAAGTGGTTCTTGAGGAAAATGGTTTAATGGAGATTTTCCTCTTCTTCTTGTTCTAAGGCCTCTTACTTTTTGCCCAGTGCCTGGCTATGGGTCTCTGAGTTGTTCCCATTTGCGATAGAAGGGAGGTTTTCTGATGACGGATGAGCAAGGCGCTGAGCTAAGAGTACAGTAGAATGTCATTAGAAATTGTTTTATCGCTTCATTTAATTTTACTTTTTTAGATCATTTAGATCACCTTCATGTATGTACATATTTTAGAAAGTTTATATTGTATTAGGGTTCAAACTACCCCCCAAATGGCCCTTAACTTTAGGTGCCTTTGCTCTTATTTCCTCTCTCAACTATCTCTCCCATCCAACTCCTACTCCAGTCCCACCCCTATTCAAATATAACTATTTGCTCTGTTTCCCTCATATTCTCTACCTAATCTCTGTGGTTGTACTGATTGTACCTTGGTCATCATTGAACTAATAGCTAATATCCACATATAAATGAGAACACACCACACTGGTCTTTCTGGGTCTGGGATACTTCACTCAGGATGCTTTTTGCTTCTTTGTTTGTTTGTTATACTTTTTTCTGATCTGGTCCATTTACCTGTGAATTTCATGAATTTGTTCATTTTTTTCTTTCAAAGAATTAATTTAAAATTAATGTATCCAATAGAATAAACTTCCCATTAATTTATGGGTGCCTTATAATACTCTAAGAATTACACAGGTATACAGTGATCCTAACTACTGAAAACTGTAACAGAAACACTGAATACAATTTCTACCTCTGTAAAGAGTGGAAGAGAAAATTTTCTTTTTCCATTTCATTTATTTTTGTTCCACCTTTTAAGAAGGACTGAAGCATCCACACTTTGGTTGTCCTTCTTCTTGAGCTTCATGTGGTCTGTGGATTTTACCTTGGGTAATTTGAGCTTTTGGGCTTATATCCACTTATCAGTGAGTACATACCATGTGTGTTTTTTTGTGATTGGGTTACGTCACTCAGAATTTGGGTTTTTTTGATGATTGAGTAGTACTCCATTGTATAAATGTATGACATTTTCTTTTTCTTTTTTTTGGGAAGTTTAATGCAAATAGCCAAACTTTTATTTAGTTATAGTATACAGTTATATTAGAATATAAACACATAATATGACATGTTATCATGGGTAGTCTTTTACATAATAAATGCATGGCTAATATTTTGTATAACAAAAGAAAAACTGAGCCTATACATTACCAGAACAAGGACAGGGAAACAATACACAGCATATAAATTATAACGGCAGTTACAATGGGACCCTCTGCCCTCCAACTCAAGTTTCCAATGTAAAGTGAGCACCATGCTAATACACTGGGCCCTTTGACAAGCAAAGATGTAGCGCTGCCTTGATCTCTTCTCAGTTCTTAACTGGAGTCGAGCCACCTATCATTGTTTTCTTCAGGTGATGGTAATTGGGCAAGATCTTCATCAAGAAATCCAGCTGTAGTGTCTAGGGCTGTGGCTGCTCCGTCTGAGCTGTAGACCACCACGTTCTCAGGGATGGCTCTAGAGGTGTTCAGGCTGCAGAAAGCACCAATGATGCAGCCACCGGTCAGGACGACATTCCTGCCTACATATGCTTTTGACTCAATGACATTATTGTGTCCCATTTTCATGGCTTGGGAATGACAGCCGACTTCAAACACCTTGGTGCCAATGATCATGGGTTAGGGTTCTGGATCTTCAGTGTCTGGGATGATGTTATCGGGAGGGACATTAATGATGAGGGCCTGCTCCTCTATTAGGTTTCCTTCATCAATAATTATTGGCCCGGCCTCTGCAATAATTTGTGCTTTAGGGTAGATCAACACCATCCTAGGACCTATGGTTACATTTCCTCTGATTTCACTTTCTACACACTACTGCTCCAGGAGTGATCTTCACACTCTTGAGTCTTCTCCGCCATTGTCAGGCCCGAGTCTCAGGAAGAGCCGAGATCGACCTTGCATATTTACTCTGTTGTCCAAGGATATCTAGGTTGTTTCCAATTTTGGTTATTATAAATAGATTAGCAATGACCATGACTGAGCAAGTGTCCATGTGGTAGCATGGAATCTTCTTTGACATGTGGCCAGGAATGGTGAAGCTGGATCTTGGAGGAGGTTGCTTCCCATCTTTCTGAGGATCTGTCATACTAATCTCCACAGTGGCTGTATAAGTTTACACCCACCAGCAATGGATGACAGTCCTTCTTTCTCACCCCTGCCAGCATGAGCTGTCACTTTTTCTGTTGATCTTAGCCATTCTGACAAGTGTGAGATGAATTCTCAAAGTAGTTTTGATTTGCATTTCCCTCATGATTAAGAGTGTTGAAACTACTTTTTTAAGTGTTTCTCTGGGCCATTTGACTCTCCTCTTTTGAGAATTCTCTATTTATATATGTATCCATTTTGTAATTAGGGTATATGTTTCCATGATACCTAGTGTTTTAAGTTCTTTATGTATTTTGGATGTTAGCTCTCTATTGGAGGAATAGTTGGTAAAAACCTTTTCCCATTCTGTAGGCTGCTGCTTTGTCGAATGTGCACAAGCTCTGTAGTATCATGAGGTCTCTGATTGTTGATCTTATGACCTGTGCTAAGGTGTTCTGTTCAGAGTTTTCCTGTGCCAGTAAGTTCCAGGCTATTCCCCAATTTGTCTTTTACCAACTTCAGTTTACCTGGTTTTATGTTGAGGTCTCTGGAGTTGAGTTTTCTGCAGAAGATAAATATGGATTCATGTTGATTTTTCCACATACAACCACCCAGGTTTTTTTCAGCCCCATTTGTTGATGATCCGATCCTATTCTAGTGCATATATCAGCTTCTTTATCAGAAATCATGTGTCCATAGGTGTGATTAACATATCAGGTTTAGTGCCAATAACTTTCAGTTACTATACTAATAGTGCAAGTTGAAATTCTAAATGGTGTTATCTCCAGCAGTTCTGTTTTTATTCAGACCTGTTTATTAATCCTGGGTTTTCTGTTTATCTCTATGAAGCTAAAAAATTATTCTATCAAGTTCTGTGAAGAAATGTGTGTGGATGTCGATGGAGATTTTATTGAATCTGTAGCCTGCTTTTCATAGGATGGCCATTTTTATTGTATTAATCTTGCCAATCCATGAACATGGGTGTTCTTGCCACGTTCTGATATCTTTTTCAATTTCTTTCTTGAAAGTCTTGACGTTTTATCGTAAAACACTTTCGTTTGCTTGGTTAGAGTTAACCTCAAGGTATGTAAATCATTGGAGGCTATTGTGCAGTGTTTAGTTTCTCTGATTTCTCTCTTGGCCCGTGTGTGATTTGTATATAGGAGGGCTACTGTGTTTTGAGTTTATATTGTATTCAGTTACTTTGCTGAAAGTTATCTATAGAAATTTCCTGGTAAATTTTTTTAGAGTCAATTATGTATACTATAATATTATCTACATGTACTGAAACTTTGACATCTTCCTTTTCTATTTCATTTGTTTTATTGTTCTATCTAAGACTTCCAGCACCATATTGAATAGGTATGCAGAGTGTGGACAACCTTTTCTTTGTTCCAAATTTTAGTAGAATTACATTGTATCTGTCTATTTAAGTTGATGTTGGCTATGGACTTCTTATAAACTGCCTTTATTATCTTCATACTAGGGTGTTGAATTTTTTCAAAGGCCGTTTCTGCTTCTAATAAGATGATCATAATTTTTTCAATTTGTTTTAAATGGAAGATTGAATTTATCGATTGACTTGTAGTGATCCTTCCTGCATTTTTGGAATGAAGCCTACTTGATCAGGGAGGAAAATCTTCCTGATGTGGTCTAAGATTTAATTTGAAAATATTTTATTTAGAAATTTTGCAACTATGTTCAAAAAGAAATTGGGTCTGTTATTCTCTTTGTTGGGTCCTTATGTAGTTTGGTAACTATGGCCCCATAAAATTAATTGGGCAATGTTTCTGCTGTTTAAACTTTCTGGAATTATTTGAAAAGTATTGCTGTAAATTCTTCTTTGAAAGTCTGATATAATTCTGCTCTACAACCATCTGGCCTGGGCTTTTTGTGGTTGAGAAAACTTTAAAGGCTGCCTTTTTTTTACCAGTGGTATAGGCATGTTTAAATCATTTATCTGATCTTCATTGACTTTGGGAAGAAGTACCTATCGATACAATTATTTCTTTTAGATTTTCCAATTTTGTGGAGTGCAGATCTTAAAAGTAAGTCCTAATTATTCTGTGGATTTTCTTAGTATCTGTTATTATGTCCACCCCTTTAATCTATAATTTTGTTAATTTAGATATTCTCTCAGTCTAATTTTTTCTTAAAAATGAACTCTTTGTTTTATTGCTTTGTGCAGCTTATCTTCTTTTTGTTTATTGATTTGAATCCCAAGTTCGATTATTTCTTGCTGTCTGCTCCTTTTTAGTGTGATTTCCTAAGAACTGGAAATTGTTCTACAGCTCTTTGGTAGATGGTAGAATTATTGGTGTGAGATTTCCCCAGGGTTTTTGTTTTTGGTTTTGGTTTTATTTAATGTAAGCTATGGACTTGCCTCTTAGAACCATTTTCATTGTGTCCCATAAGTTTAGTTATGTTGTGTATTGATTTTCATTCAAATTTATAAAGTCTTCAATTTCTTTCTTAATTTCTGTCTTGACCAATTTGTCATCCTAGTAGTGGATTATTCAGTTTCCATGAGTTTGTAAGCTTTATATTCTTTTTGTTGATATTGATCCAGTTTTAATCTGTGGTAGTCAGATATAGTTAATGGTTTATTTCAATTTTATTGTATCTGTTGGTAAGTTTCTTGTGTCCCAGTATATGATTAGTTTTGAAGAAAGTTTCTGAAAAGAAGGTATATCTTTTTGTGTTTGGAGTAAATGATATGTAAATATCTATTAGGTCCATTTGGTTTATAGCATCTGTTAGCTCCAGTTTGGCTACCTTGTATTTGTCTCGTTACCCTGTTTTTGTTGAGAATTGAGTATTTAAGTCTCCCACTATCAGTATTACTTTTATACAAGTTTGCTCTTGGTATACAGAATTGTCATATTCTCTTGGTGGATTTTTTTCTTTGATGAGTGTCCTCTCCTAGTTCTTTTGACTAGTTTTGGCCTTAAGTATATTTTGTCAAATATTGAATTTTCTGTACCAGATTGCTTCTTAAGTTCATTTGCTACGGATAACTTATTCCATCCTTTTACCCATATGTGATATCGATCCATGAAGTTAAAGAATATTTCTTGGATGGTATGCAGGTTTACATCAAATAAACACTCAGGAGAATTACATATAAAGTAATACATGACTAAAACCCTTAAGGTAGATTAATTTACCATCACACACTGCACTGTTTGATTTGTCAATGACAATCTCGTTTTTCATTTGTCCATTCCTTCACACTATGAAACAGTCATTTTAGGAGAACATGTAAGTTTGAGATGTCTGACTGGAACATGTGGCACAGTGAACTTCAGAGTTGGGAAGGAGCTAGGCAGACAGTGGCATTCTTTTTTATGTCACTAAGTGGACTGTTCGGAGATAGTTTCTACATGCATCTGAAGCTGCTCTGCTATGGTCATCTCATCAATGCCCCACTTAGTGTGTTCGTTCATGTCTTCTCAGACGAGATGATGTCTGCCTTCCTCCTGACACTCAGAAGAAACCACCTAAGTTTCATTTCACCTGAAGCTTTGCCTCAGGCTCCGTTTTCTGGGGAAAAAAATAACTGGGCTAAGTAGCTGGTCCTTGACTTTTTGAAAGATTTGAAATAATACTTTTCTTCTTCTAATGCATGTTACAGAATGCTTTAATGAATAGATCAGAGGGACTTAATTTTCTATTGAGTCAGAAGGAAATAGAATATGTTAAACTACAATTGAAGTTCAATTACTGATCTTCAACAGTGATCACCACCCAGGAAGATGAATTCAAAGGATAATAAGCTGATATCACTCCCTAGTGTTGGCAAAGGCATGTGTGACTATATTGCCTGTGACTCTGAAACATGACCTTTTTATGAATTCTCTCAATATATTTAGTACATTCATGAAGTATATATCATCTTTCGGGTCAAGGAGACATGGTCTCAAATATGAGACTTTCCAGTCTCTCTTAGTCTTAGGGGTCACTAACCTTTTCCAGTTCTTGATTACATCTACATTTTAATGAAGAGGACATCACTTTCTAACTGTATTGTTTTAGAGATTAAGTTAGACTCTGTCCAGAAAGACATTTTAACTAATTTCTAGATTTGTGGTAAGAAGGGACCCACTTTGTCTACATAGTGAGTCTGTTGTAAAATCATTTTTTTTCCAGAATCTGAGGCCATCCTTCTGTACTTGCATGTCTTATAATGCTGGTGGATGCCTAGTAGTGACTTTTTTCTGAGATAGTACATCATGACCAGAGCAATTTATGAAAGAAAGAATTTATTTGAGATTTACCAATCTAGAGAGTCAAAGTCCATGATAATCATGACAGAATATGACAACAGGCAAGAGGAAATGGCTCTGGAGGAGTAGCTAAGAGAATACATTTTAATCCACAAGTGTAGGGCATAGAGAGAGAACTATAATAGAGTGTGCCTTAGTCAGTGTTCTATTGTTGTGAAGAGACACCATAACTATGACAGTTCTTATAGAGGATCATAAGGGATTCGCTTACAGAGTCAGAGGTTTAACACACTTTTATCATTGCAGGACGCAGGACAGCACACCGGAAGACATAGTCCCGGAGAAGTGACTGAGAATTCTATATCTAAATCCGTAGGGAACAGGAAGAGAGTGATACTGAGCCTGGCTCAAGTGTTTGAAACTCTAAAGCTCCCTTCTCCAGCTGCCAGGGACACCTTTCCTTCCACGAGACCATACCTGCTCCAACAAAGGCACAATCTTAATCCTTGTGAACCGTCACAGCTCTCTAATGACCAAGAATTCAAATATATGAACCTATGAGGGGCATTCCTATTCAAACAAATACATGTCACTTCCTGGTCTGCCTAGACTTATAACCATGTCATAATGCAAGTTGGAATTTTAGCTGGGTGGGGTTTGCTCTGAGACCACCACTCCCCATATTCCATTCATTCCTGGCTGTTCTTTAAACTCTTTATCTCCTTGAACACTGGATTTAACACCTCCATACTTCCTGGTAATGCTTTTCTCCTCAAACTGTACGGTTTGTGTTTTTCCTTAGCTTACGTTTTGGTTTTTATATAGATTTGCAAAAGAGTGACCACTAGTAACCACATGGCAGAGTCTGCCTTGAAATCGTTTCTGCCAATGCCATTAAACTCTTCATTTTAGCCTCAGGTATGTTATTTAGATAAGGACAAAAAAAGCAGCCAAATTCTTTGCCAAAGGATCGCATGCATGGTCTCCAGGCTGCATACCTATGTTGTTCTCCTCTGAAATCTAGTGAGCTAGAGTCCCACATTCAAAGCTTTCTTAGCACCATTGCTTTCCATGCTCCTACTAAGTCAGCCCATGAGCCCTTTCTAAGTTGTGCACTCACTTACCTAATGCAAAAGATCTCAAGTAGTAACACTCCCTAATGACCACGCATTCAAATATATGATACTATGTTGTCCATTCCTATGCAAACCACCACAGATAGCATGGGGGTTTGAACTTCAAAGTCAGCCTCCACATCTCAGCCAATAATGTTACACCTCCTACAAAAAGTCCACCCTTCCTAATCTTTCTAAAACAATTCCGCCAACTGGGAACCAAGTCTTCAAATATATGAGCTTACAAGGTAGGGAGCATTCTGCTTTGAACCACCACACGTGAAAAGCCTACTCAAAACCATAGGTTCGTGCCGTAGTCCTTTTGGTACTGTCCACTCTCACCCTGGCAAGCACCCCATGACAATTTATAGCAAAGTCTGTCAGTCTTCTACATTGCCCTTTGTGTATCTTCTTTAAATTCATTCAACAAAAATAATAATGGTCTGGGAAGCCCAGGAAAATCTAGGATGAGTTCTTGGCCATATGAAGCATACAAAAGAGAAATGCATACCACTGTTAGTCAAAGTATCTCATCAATTTCTTTTCTCAATACATTTCACTTTAAAACTTTAAAGCTTGTCCTAGAGAGTTTTTGTTTGTTTGTTGGGTACATTTCATTGTCTTAAATTCTTCCTTCCTTCCTTCCTTCCTTCCTTCCTTCCTTCCTTCCTTCCTTCCTTCCTTCCTTCCTTTCTTTTTTTTTTCTCTTTCTTTCTAAAAGTAAGCAGTTAGCAACTAAAGACTGGCAAATAAACCAGTTCCTATTCCATTGCCTGTGATGATGCTAAAACATACAACATTTTACCTTTGACCATTTCCTAAGAACCTGTTTCTATTCTGGACACCTGTTCCATTTCTGCTATTCATAGTTGAGAATTGCATTTATTCTCTGGGGCTTTAGGGGAAATGGGAAATGATCAAATTCAACCTTTCACCTTCTTTATACTGGTTTACATAGGCCTTCTCAAAGCAGATTTTAAAACAGATTTCTCCAATTGTTCTAGTCTATATCACTAGTATTTTTCATAGAGCTCTGGGCATGAAATGTCAGCTGGTAATAAAGTTTTACTTTGCCTGGCTTCATCCTTCTGTATGCATCTCCCTAGAATTAAAAGAAGGAGAACTGGCCAAATGCCATCTCAATTTCATCTCACTTTATTATTTCCCAAAGAGCAAACTAGATAACATTTTAACTCCCAGTAAGGAAACTAATTTATGCAGATCTAAAACTGAATGCAAATGATTCAAGGCCACCAAATGAGAAAAGGTTTTAAAGGCAAATTTGAAATCCAGGTTTGAACATTATTTTTTCTTCTTTCATTTTTCTGTGTCAGATCTGGAATGCTTTCAGCCAGTGAACCCTTTCCCAATTCTTTATGGTCTTTTGTTGTCTTTCACTTGGTTTCATTCCATTGGTCAGGTTCAAGGTCACTGCTAGAGTTATTCTAGAGCACCTAAACTAATATGCTTATGTGTGGTCATTACTACCACCTTTCCATTTTTGATTGACTTCATTTCCTACTACCTTGTTTATGAGTTATTTTTCCTTGTGTTTTTGGCATGAATAAAATATTTTCATTGGGGCTGGACCTTACGTGTCCAAGGCTACTGCTTTAGAAACTTATTTTGGCAGGTAAAAACTTTTGGAAAAAAATTTTTTTGATGTTAAAGCCTGCTTTAAAGTTTTGTGGTATGTATTTGGAACACATTTCATTCTCTGGATAATTAATCCCTACTTCTAAGGTGTGATTTTTCTGAAGTCTTTACCAAATGATCTGGCTGATCACTGATGTTTGCATTCCCTGGCTAGTTATTTGAACACACTCGACTGCTGTGAGCTTTGAACACTGTGTTGTTGATGATGAGGAGGATAATGTTGTCAAACTACTCTATGGACTTTGATGCTAAGCTCCATGGAGTTTTATCTTGCACACAAACACTCCATAAAACTTTAAATAACAATCTATTGTCAATTTCTAAGTCTATATTTCTACACAACCCCTCCTTTCCAAACTGCTTTCTACTCATAGCTACTTAAGTCTCCCCAAATTCTGATGTACATCCACCATTTGTTTTTTCCTTTTCTGAGACTACAGAGATACAACATTCTGGGAAGAAATTAGAGTATTTATAAGATTCAAATAGCTTTTCTTTCTGCTTTTCGTAAATTATAGCACATATTACTGTATTAGCTGGTTTTGTTTAATTATGACCAAAATACCTGAGCATTTTAAAGATATATTTTAGCTTGTAGCTTTAGCCCATTATGGTTGGGAAGGTATATTGGGGCAGTTCACAATGGAAGAGCATGCTACAGAGCCTGTTCGTAATACTGTAGACCAGGAAACAGAGATGTGGAAATAAGTAGGCATAACGGCCTCAAGAACTCATCGGCGGTGATCTACTTCCACTCTCTAGGATTGGCTTCCACTCTCCTAGGATTGGTTTCCAGAACACCTGAGAATAGCTCCACAAACTGGCATCAGAATATTCAAAACATGAGCTTTTAGGGGACATTTCAAATTAACAGTTAGTCACTGTTCCCAAGCAAGAAAACAGCTTAAGTCTCCTGGAAGGACATTCTTTGAGGTCTCTAGCTGAAATACTTTCCACAGACACCTTTAGGGCTTAATTCCTCAATTTACTGAGACTACTAGGGTAAATGAGGTTATCAGAGACACATGATGACCTCTTCTCATGTCCTTGATTTTTTGCTCCTTTATCCTAATAATTTTTCCCTTTAGTACATTTTGCTACCTGATAATAAGTTATGCCTGTACACATTTACTTTTTTATTATTATTACTAGAGGATGGCGTATGTCAGAGGAAACAAGACTCCTCATGCACATAAGAAGTCACACAAGAATTATCTCTTAAAGGAATAAAAATTTTGAATGTACCTGTCATTATTTTTCTGTCAAGATTCTTTGTGGCTTACAGAATAAGACAGGAACAGAATAGGAATTCTTCTAGTCCAAATAACTTAAAACTGAAAACTTTGTACCCTCAATTTATTTTCTTATTGAATATTATATATGATTTTTTTTTATAAATGTAACAATGAAAGGAAGCCTTTTGGCTTTCTTCCTTTGCTGTTTGTTGGGTTTCTTGCTAAGTTCCCCTGGGAAGACTACTTAGAAAAGCTGTATATATGTGTACCGATGTATTTGTCAGAGTAGGTTAGAGTAATGGAATATCAACAAGCAACCCTCTGATCACAGTGGTTTAATATATGAGACTGATTTCTTCCCGAGGTTATGCATTTAGCATAGATCAGTAGGTGGGGGAGGTGCGCTTTCCCCCACATTCCACTCTGGGACTTGATCTTATTCTATCTGTCAGGGACTCAGTATGAAGCAGATGGCTTATTTAAATTACTGTAATTCAAGGAATGCTTCCCAAACTGCCTGTTCACTAGGGCATCAGCAGAGGGTAGGGAACCACAAATGATACTGAAACACTGGCTGAGATGTTGTCATCCTTCACCTGCTTCTCCTGGAGGAGGATGTTTTGAGGCTGAAGGTGGGAAAGGATGCTGAGAAATGAAGAATAGACTTCGCAGTACGTCTGCCTTAAAATGGTATACGTCCACTGAGCTCACAGTTTATTGGCTAGCGC
The DNA here is from genome assembly GCF_011064425.1 of Rattus rattus. NCBI lineage: Eukaryota > Metazoa > Chordata > Mammalia > Rodentia > Muridae > Rattus > Rattus rattus. Next base: position 5,591,477 of record NC_046170.1, read on the forward strand.
TTGTCCTGTGGGCTGGGAATACATATTTCTAAGAACTCCTACAGTCTTATCCTATGCAAATGTAATGTATACTGGCATATCTAGTATTCAAGTAGCAGAGTGAACTCCCTTTCAGGACTGCTAGACTTATCACAGAAATGATGCTTTTGTTCAAATATGTTATCAACTTTGTGAACTTTTATCAGTTTTAAAAGTTAGGTGCCTTTAGCTGTCAAGTTATTATAATTTCTAATTTTGATCAGTATAATTTTTAAACTTTTGATTGGTGTCATAACTTATCCTGGCAGATAGGATTTGGGGAAATATTAATAATTAAACGTTCTAAATGAAAGATTTCATGAACCAACTTTCTTTATATGTGATCAAAGTGACAACTTGTTGACAGATGACTGTTACATGCCCTCCAATCTAGTGGAATGATTTTTTTTTTTAAGGACAGAGCATATCAAATCATTCAATGTCAAATTATAAGAGCTCACTATTTGATTTTTAATTCATTAGCATATTACCCTGGAAAACTATGAGCCACATATTCTTTTGTTTAAAGAAATGAAGATAATAAAAAATGTTTTAGTCAGAATCAGTTAACTTTCACAAACAACCCTAAAAGTTGTCCTTGTTTTGGCTTTTCTCCATTTGTTTCCTTTTCTGTTCACTCACAAAGTGCTAGGGGTTTCATCTTGTTCTTAGCACAGACTTCACAGGGTGACTGATAGGCTCAGCTTGTCATCACTCGGAATCAGAGACTCATGTCACACATTTATGTAATAGGCTGTTGGAAAGCAGGAACATTGAATATGGGATTACACACCAACTTTTATTGTTTCCACTTAAGAATAGTGTGCCTTACTTGTACTCAAATTCATCTTGCAACTTTCCAAGTATTGATATGTTTGACATCCTTGGAGCTTTTGAAACATGTCCCATGACATTTATATGGGCTTTCATTTTCCTGTGCACTATTGATGGAATCCATCCTTCACTCTACTACCTTCCATCTCTAGTTCCTTACCCTTCCAGAAAGACCAGAGGAAAGAACTCAAGATGTCTACATTATAATCACATGATTGGTTTTTCCTGTGGCCAGGGTCCACTCTCAAGCTATTTAGATTCTTACTTACCATACTGGGCAGTCATTAGCATAGATTACATATCAGAGAGTTGGTTTTGAATGACTAAAAGACAACGATTACCATTTAGGAGATCTCAAGGATGTTAGGAGTTCAGTGTCATAAACCAGCAACAACCACAAAACCACATTTCACCATTGCATCATACAAACTATTTTCATTTCTCTTCTCTTCTCCTTATGACAAGATGGTACTTGATTCATTTTTCAAATGACGGCATCCACTCTCGTGACTAACTGTTGACACCTCATCAAAAGTGTCTTTCAAACTAGTGAAGAATAAGAGCAATATTGATACCTTCATTTATTCTTTTCTCTTTTATTGATGCCTCTTTTTTTCTCAATATAGATTCATAGTCATAGCCTCTCTGAATTTTTCTCTAAGTGTTTGCTTTAGCACTGTGTGAAGGCAGGCTTGTTGGCATTGAATTTCCTCGGTGTTGTTTGAGAATGAATTTTCCCATCACTTTTGCAGTATAATTTGGCTGTATTAAGTCCAGGATAATAACTTTTATTTCAGCAGTAAATGTTTTATTCAATCATTCTTCAGTCTGCAGATGCTTATACTAGCTTGTTGGTTGTAATTCTTAACCCTCCTACTTTGTAGGTAGGATATTTTCCCTTTCCTGATGCTGTAAGATTTTTCTCTTAAGTTTTTGACTTCTGCAGACTGAATATATGTCTAGCTTGATTATATGTACCTATTCCCTCCTGTGAAAGACACATAAACACACACACACGCACACACATGCACGCATGCACACACACACGCACACCATAAGGATACCAAAGATGGGAAAACAATCATCATTAAAGTAAGAATTAACTACACAAATGTTGTCAGTATCGCACAAAGAATAAATTAAATAAGTGATAATGAGATGTTGAATATTCTAATGGAGAAAGAAAGAAAACTAACAAACAAATATAGTTGTCTCAGCTGGAAATTCCAAGAGAGGATACTGCAAATGGTTGAGAGGAAAGCATTGCAGAGAGAGAAGGATTTATGGACTCATCGTATTATCTGATGTAGTGAAGGGAAGAATTAGAGAGTGAGAAAAATAACAGCATGGTAAAAACTCTGAAAATTTAAAACTTATGGGACAACTTTAGGTATGATATAAATACACCAATAAGAATGAGGAAGGAGAGAAATAATGGAACATAAGACCTAATCTGTAATAGTATAATTTTGTAAAATATATGACAATTCATGGCAAACACTATACCAGTGATACAAGAAACATAGAGAACACCAAGCATGTGTGCATTATGTGTGTGTGTGTGTGTGTACATGTGTGTATGTGTAGGTGAGTGTAGAGACAAATGTGTGTGGCACTGGATAATAGGAAATGAGATCAAATAAATGCCCTTTGTGAGAGTCTTAATTTTTATGTGGTTGTTGTTTGAACATTTGCATTGCCCTGATGCTTACAGAACTCATGATTTCTAGTACCATTTTGCCTTCTATGCTAACTCTAAACTTCCTAACCTTTTCTGAGAGACTTCTGTGACTTTAAGATATATGTTTTATTAATTTTTTAAGAATTTCAGGTAATGCATTTTGATCATGTTAACCACTTGTTCCTCAATTTCTCTCAGAACCTTCGGTCTACTCTTACACAACTTTGGTTGTGAGGATTTGTTTTAAGCATGAAGTCTAATTTATGTTGGACAACTATTCTGAGGTGTGGGTCCTGTCCTGAACTGTTGTGAACTTACAAGGGGTCAAACCATTAAAAAAAAGATTGACTCTTCCTCTCCCAGCAGCTATGTAACGTCAATAATTTCCCAATAACACTAATAACTATTTGTCTACTGCATGTTCCATTCTGGATTTTTTCTGGCTTGAGCTTGTGCAGGTCTTACCCATGCTATCACATTGTTATGAGTTCATACATGCAACTGCCCTGATAAGTCTACACAACATTGTTCCCTTGTAGTCGTGCAACATCTCTCAATCTTAAAAAAAATCTTTCTGTCCTCTCCTCTTCGGAGATCTCTGAACCTTGAAAGGGGCAGGAATTGCAGTGTAGATGTCCCACGTGGGACTGAGCATTCCACAGGCTCTCCCATTGAACGGTTGTAGATGTCAGTGTTAAGTATTTCAACAGAAAAAAAGACGATTCCTTGGTGGCAGTTATGAGATGCAGTCATCTACAACAGTAAGACATAAAGACTGGTAGTTGGTTAACGGACTGATTTTGTTCAGCTCCTAGGACTGATGACATGTGTAAGCATGGGTTCTACTCCCTAATATCAGTAGCAGGTCTGTGTTTTGTCTTACGGGGTGGACCTTACCTCTAATCAGAAGGTAACTGATTTCTCCAATGGCATTCATGCAACTATTACACCAGTGGGCCTTGTCAGGCCAGATGTAATTTAGCTTGCAGAATTTACAGATGAGTGAGACAGGTAATTACATTGATCCTGCAGTAGTATGCATAAGACTATACAGCTATCATTAGAGATGAAGCTTTCTGGTGATTACCAGCTTGAGTTTTTTATATTCTGTGACTCATAGTATCTTTGAAAGTACTAAACCACTGCCCGAAGATTACACATGGACAGACCCATGGTTCCAGCTGCATATGGATGTAGAGGATGACTTGTTGGGCACCAATGGGAGGAGAAGCCCTTGATCCTGCCAAGGCTGGACAACCCCCCGCCCAGTGTAAGGGAATGTCAGGGCAGGGGGTGGATGGGGAGGGGAACACCCTTATAGAAGAAGGGGGGAGGAGAAGGGATAGGGAGCTTATGGATGGGAAACCGGGAAAGGTTATAACATTTGAAATGTAAATAAAAATATCCAATCAAAAATTTAAGAAAAGAAAGTAATGTTTTATCATCAAGCTCTGAGAGAGGAGTGTTAACCGAGAGTATTGTCAGTTGTCTATAATGTTTGGGTGTCAGTAGAGCCTCATTGGCCGATAACTCAAAAGGAAAGAACCTATTCCTGACACTGGAACTTTTATTTGCTAGCATGTGTTGTCTAGTTAGGGCATTTCCTGCCCTCCCCCCGTCATAGGTCTTTGTATATATTTTACAAAGTCTCTACAATGGTAATTTTATATATGAATTGTTTAAAAGATCTTTAAATGTTATTTATGTCTTCCTGAATTTGCTACTCCCATCTCATATCCTGTTTGGCCATTTCTGCTCCAAGTGTCTTACAATTTGGGCTAAAATCCGCAATACTGAAGCATTGATGACATGACAATCAGCTACCATGGAAGGAAACGAGGCTATGTAATAGTGAGTCTCAAACCGTGGGTCATGATCCCCTTTGGGGTTCAATGACCCTTTTACAGTAGTCTCCTCAGACCATCAGAGAACTTTTCATTACGATTCATAAAAGTAGCAAAATTAGAGTTATGAAGTAGCAGTAAAATAATTTTATGGTGGGTGTCATGTCAACATGAGGAACAAATTAGAATCACAACATTAGGAGTGTTGAGAACTAATAATCTTTCAAATAAACCTCATTGGTTCTTTGTCATGTGTCTGGGAATAAGTCTATCTCACATTGGTGTGATTTAGAAATGAGATATTCTTCACTCATTGAAGACTTGGTGCCCAGTCCAATCATTGGGAGGTAATCAGTGATTTGGCTATTCAGTGAATAATTCTAAATATAGTAATAATTTAATGGCATTATTGAAGGGTGATGGAAACTTCTGGGTGTGGAACCTAGTTGGAGACTTTTCTCCCCATATTTTCTTTATTCTAATACATCCACAGAAAAGTATAATAGCATGTAACATAAACAGCCAGATACTTCTAAAAATGAGTTTGGGTATCCTAATAATTTACTTTTGCTCTGTTTGTCCTATTAGTCAAGGTGAACAAAACAGATATCACAGCAGTTTGCTTTTTAATTAGTTAAAAGAATGGCAATTTTCCAACAAAGATCAGCATTGATATATCCAGCCTTAAATATATTTTTCTCTTTTCTTTTATTAGATATTTTCTTTTTTACATTTCAAATGTTATTTCCTTTCCTGGTATTCCCCCCAAAAGCTCCATATCTTATACTCCCTCCCCCTGCTTCTGTGAGGCTACTCCCAGACCCACCCACCCACCACCCCCCCCCCCCCCCCCCCCCCCCCCCCCCCCCCCCCCCCCCCCCCCCCCCCCCCCCCCCCCCCCCCCCCCCCCCCCCCCCCCCCCCCCCCCCCCCCCCCCCCCCCCCCCCCCCCCCCCCCCCCCCCCCCCCCCCCCCCCCCCCCCCCCCCCCCCCCCCCCCCCCCCCCCCCCCCCCCCCCCCCCCCCCCCCCCCCCCCCCCCCCCCCCCCCCCCCCCCCCCCCCCCCCCCCCCCCCCCCCCCCCCCCCCCCCCCCCCCCCCCCCCCCCCCCCCCCCCCCCCCCCCCCCCCCCCCCCCCCCCCCCCCCCCCCCCCCCCCCCCCCCCCCCCCCCCCCCCCCCCCCCCCCCCCCCCCCCCCCCCCCCCCCCCCCCCCCCCCCCCCCCCCCCCCCCCCCCCCCCCCCCCCCCCCCCCCCCCCCCCCCCCCCCCCCCCCCCCCCCCCCCCCCCCCCCCCCCCCCCCCCCCCCCCCCCCCCCCCCCCCCCCCCCCCCCCCCCCCCCCCCCCCCCCCCCCCCCCCCCCCCCCCCCCCTGCCTCCCTGCCATGGCATTCCCCTACACTGGGGCATCTAGCCTTCACAGAACCAAGGGCATCTCCTCTCATACATGCCCGAAAAGGTCATCCTCTGATACATATGCTGCTGGTGCCATGGGTCACTCCATGTGTACTCTTTGTCCCTGGAAGGTCTGCGGGGACAGGGGGAAGGGGTGTATGTATGGGGATGCCAGTTGTTGGTTGGTTGATGTTGTTTTTCCTATGGGGTTACAAACCCGTTCAGTTCCTTCACTCCTTTCTCTAATTCCTCCCATTTACTGAGGCGCAAGAAGTAGAAAGACCAAACTGTGAATGCTTCAGTCCTTAGACAGGGGAACAAAATACTCACAGGAAAAAATATGGAGGCAAAGTATGGAAATAGACTGAAGGAAAGGCTATCCTGAGATTGCCCCAGCTGGGGATCCATCCCATATACAAACACCAAACCCAGACACTATTGCAGATGCCAAATAGTGCATGCTGACAGGAGCCTGATATAGCTGTCTCCTGAGAGGCTCTGCCAGAGCTTGACAAATACAGGGCGAATGCTGCCCTTGGTTTTGCTTTATTTTTTTTTAATTTTCATTTATTGGATACTTTTTATTTACGTTTCAAATGTTATTTCCTTTTCCAGTTTCCAGTCCATAAGCTCCCTATCTCATCCCCCTCCCCTTCTTCCATAAGAGTATTCCCCCTCCCATCCACCCCGTCTTCCTGCCTCCCAACCCTGACATTTCCCTACACTGGGGGTTCCAGCACTGTCAGGACCAAAGGCTTCTCCAATTGATGCCCAACAAGGCCATCCTCTACTATGTATGCAGCTGGAGCCATGGGTCAGTCCATGTGTACTCTTTGGGTAGTGGTTTAGTCCCTGGGAACTCTGGTTGATTGGTATTGTTGTTCTTACGGTGTTGCACGTTGCAAGCCTTTTCAGTTCCCTCAATCCTTTCTCTAACTCCTCCAATGGGGACCCAATTCTCAGTTCAGTGGTTTGCTGCTAGCATTCGCTTCTGTATTTGTCACTCTCTGTCTGAGCCTCTCAGGAGACAGCTATATCAGGCTCCTGTCAGCATGCACTTCTTGGCTTCATCAATTTTGTCTAGGTTTGGTAGCTGTGTGTGTGTGTGTGTGTGTGTGTGTGTGTGTGTGTGTGTGTGTGTGTGTGTGTGTGTGTGTGTGGCTGGATCCCCAGGTGGGGCGGACTCTGAATGGCCATTCCTTCAGTCTCTGCTCTAAACTTTGTCTCCATATCTCCTCCTATGAATATTTTTGTTCTCCCTTTTAAGAAGGACTAAAGCATACACACTTTGATCTTCTTGAGCTTCACATGGTCTGTGGATTGATTGTATCTTGAGTAATTTGAGCTTTTGGGTTAATATCCACTTATCAGTGAGTGCATACCATGTGTGGTTTTTTTGTTTTTTGTTTTTGTTTTTGTTTTCGTGTGTGTGTGTGCGTGCATGTGTGTGTGTGTGTGTGTGTGTGTGTGTGTGAGAGAGAGAGAGAGAGGGAGAGAGAGAGAGAGAGAGAGAGGGTTATCTGGTTATCTCACTCAGGATGATTTTTCTAGTTTCATCCATTTGCCTATGAATTTCATGAAGTCATTGTTTTTGATAGCTGAGTAGTACCCCATTGTGTAGATGTACCACATTTTCTGTATCCATTCCTTTATTGAAGGGCATCTGGGTTCTTTCCAGCTTCTGGCTATTATGAATAAGGCTGCTATGAACATAGTGAAGCATGTGTCTTTGTTGTATGTTGGAGCATCTTTTGGGTACATGCCCAGGAGAGGTATAGCTGAGTCCTCAGGTAGTACAATGTCCAATTTTCTGAGGAACCTCCAGACTGATTTCCAGAGTGGTTGTACCAGTTTGCAATCCCACCAACAAGAGAGGAGTGTTCCTCTTTCTCTACATCCTTGCAAGCATCTGTTGTCACCTGAGTTTTTGATCTTAGCCATTTTGACTGGTGTGAGGTGGAATCTCAGGGTGTTTTTCATTTGCATTTCCCTGATGACTAAGGAAGTTGAACATTTCTATAGGTGCTTTTAGGTCATTTGATATTCCTCAACTGAGAATTCTTTGTTTAGCTCTGAACCCCATTTTAATAGGATTATTTGGCTCTCTGGAGTCTAACTTCTTGTGTTCTATATATATATATATATATATATATATATATATATATATATATATTGAATATTAGCTCTCCAGTGGATGTAGGATTGGTAAAGATCTTTTCCCAATCTGTTGGTTGCTGTTTTGTCCTAATGACAATGTCCTTTGCCTTACAGAAGTTTTGCAGTTTTATGAGGTCCCATTTATTGATTATTGATCTTAGAGCATAAGCCATTGGTGCTTTGTTCAGGAAATTTCCCCCAGGGCCCATGTGTTCGAGGCTCTTCCCCACTTTTTCTTCTATGAGTTTGAGTATTTCTGGTTTGATATGGAGGTCTTGGATCCACTTGGACTTAAGCTCTGTAGAGGGCGATAAGAATGGATAGATTTTCATTCTCCTACATGCAAGCCTCCAGTTGAACCAGCACTATTTGGTGAAAATGCTATCTTTTTGTACAGTGGATGGTTTTAGCTCCTTTATCAAATATCAAGCGATCATAGGTGTGTCATTTCTGCATCTTCAATTCTATTCTATTGATCTACCTGCCTGTCTCTGTACGAATATCATTCAGTTTTTATCACTATTGTTCTGTAATACAGCTTGAGGTCAGGGATGCTGATTTCCACCAGAAGTTCTTTTATCATTGAGGATAATCTTTTGAGATGATATGTTAGTAGTAGTGGAATATTTGAAACAGTGTTGCCATATAGACATGACATCATTACTACTTCATGAACTCAGAGTAGCTCTGCTTATTTGCACAGAACCATACAAAAACAACCTCATCAAAATACCTAATTAGATGGGGGAAGAGTGCTCTAGGTCCTACCCCTTACTGAGAATCTATGAGAGTTGGTAAGTGCTAGGAGAGTGGAGAATCATTCTGGTCTGGAGGATGTGTCCATTTTCCAGTAGCTAACCTCACACTAATGTATATATTGGCAACACCAATTGCGCTCAGTGGCTTAGTAAAAATAAATGATGCTGTAAAGGACAAGATGAAATGGTGCAGGGAGCAGGACATGGGAATTGGGGGACATAGATTATCATATTTCATTGTATAAATGTATGGTATTATCAATATAAAGTAAAATTACATCTAAAATATTTATTTATGGCATTTCCTATTAATCTATTAAGTACATTTTAACATTTGATAAACAACATAATGATAATGATCAATCTTACTGTGCACAACAATTTTTAAAGGTTATCCCAAAGTAGAACCTTAAAACATGTAGTGAGTAAATTATCAGCAAAAGATTACTTAAAGTATTCAGAACTCACTATACAATCTCAAATTCTCCAGTTCATCTCAAAATATTGATTAGTTGCATTGTTGATAACAAAACGTACTTTTAAAATCAAATTCCAGCTATGTGATTTCTTTGTCTGGAAACACCAAAATTGTCTGTTATTTTGATTTGATGCTATTTGACTCACATGCTTAATCAGAAAATCCCATGTTGCCTCCCAGAACTTAAGAGTTTTCCAGATTTACAGTCTCTATGCTGACACAGAAATTACAGACAGTTTTTACCACTTGCCTTATAAAAATTTGTTAAAGGCTCATCGAACTTGACTTGCATTTATCTCAATTGATCGATTGCACTCACACCCGCAATTTTCACATTTGTTACAATACACACTGAAAAGAAAAATAGCTGAGAGTATAAATTAGCTCATATTTGCTCTAACTGAAAACATGAAAGGGAGTACATTAAAGCTAATCATCCTTCTATTACCTTGTCATTGCTGCATTTTTACTGATATACGATGTGAAATGAAAAACAGAAGCAGCTTTGGGAGCACGGTGCTGATGGAGTGGAGGAGCGATTGGCACGTTTCTCCTGGTTGCTCCTCTGTCATTTGGACTGTGCAAATTGAGTACTCAAGCATGCACTTTAGGCTTTTGAAAAGGAATGGGAAAACTTGGGCTTTGTAAACTCCTGAAAAATAGAATGCATAAAGAGTTCATATGTTGAAGATTACCTTATTTTATGAAGACCACCTTCATTATCCTATAGGCACTGGCACGTTAGCTATTTAAATTTTTTACATAATCATCTCTAAACTAAACATGAAAAGTCAACCTCTAGGAAAAGTTATTGATAGAATCTTAACTAAAAAATGTTTGTTATAGTATCATCTTCATGAAAATATAGTATTCTGGTTATTTTTCTGTCAACTTGATACAAGTTTAAGTCAGTTATCTGAAAGAAGGTGATCTCAATTGAGCAATTAGCTCCATATGACTGGGCCACAGCTGAGCCTGCAGGACATTTTCTTAATTAGTTATTGGCTTGTAAAGGGCCCACGCCATTGTGGGTGCTGCCACCTATGGGCTGGTAGTCTAGGATGCTATGAGAAAGCAGGATGAGCATGGCAGGAGGATCAAGCCAGTAAATAGCATTCAGTACTTGACTTCAGGTTCCTGCCCTGTCTGAGTTCAGTTAATGCCCTGACTTCCATTAATGGACAGTGAGTCCAGATTATTAAACTAAATGAACCAGTTTCCAACCCAAGTTGCTTTTGGTCATGATGTTTCATCAGAGTAGTAATAACCCTAACTAAGACACGTCATAGTTTGAGTTTCACAAGAATTTGTGTAGAGTTGGAGATGGTAAAAAGGTCAAGCTGAATTTGCCACTTCACCTGGATTAAACATCTTTTGCATTTTGTTTTTAATTAGTTGTTAGTCATCTTTTGAATGCATGTATAACAATACATTTTTATGACAATTTGAAGTAGTAACTTCTGGCCACCCCAAATAAGTCGCCATCTATTGAACTGGGTCATTGTTTTTGTTAAATCTACAAGCTATTCATTATTCATTATACCTTCCAATAATTTGTATAAACTTGGAAGAAATGCCTACACTTGTGTCTATTGTCTCTCTATATTTTTACCCTGAGTGGATGGTGACTCTTGTATAAATAATCATTGTAAATCAATTCACTCCAAGGAAGATTTAATAACAGTGATGTATTGCACTTCAGATACAGAGCTCTTTTGTGGGTATTGGAGGAACCCCAAGCTTCTAGCACCAATTTATTTGTTTGCATCTCTGAAATCCTGGGATCCTCACTGCAACTAATGCTTCCCTTTCTTAGCTTCTTACAAAAACTACGCAAGAATTCTCTGCTTATATTTTAACCCAGCCACGTGGTGAATGATCTGCATGAAATCTCAGTCTCGCTTTTTTAAAAACAACTATGCCATGTTGTAGACTTTTCCAACTCTGTTTAGTTCTGCTGTGAGTGCAAGATGCAGTCTCTCATCCTTAGCTGTTACCTGCTGTGACAGCTTCTCTCTACACTTTCACAGGTAGATTGTTTTGAGGAGCAAGAAACTTCTCTAGATTGGCCTTACAGCTTTTAAATGAATTGCAATCCACACTGGACGAACCAATAGATGGGAGTTTTTTTCTTAATACCTGCTTTCTTTTGTTCCAGTGAAACAGAATAGATCTCACTTCATCGGTGCTCATATCCTTAGAAATCACTGCTGTTTTATCAGCTTTAAACTGAATTCTCTCTCCCCAATTATGAAATTTTGCCTGCCAAACAAATTATTCCATCACCTTCAAATTTAACTCCAGTAGTACATTCTAGGCAAGTCAGATTATTGGTCAAAATACTACATGAATGGCCCTTTTCCTGGTTCCTGAGAAAAATCTTATTTCTCTCTGAAACCTTATAACCCAGGACCCCACTGGCTGTATTTCTCCTGGTGATCTTGTGTTCCAAAAACCTACCAGGATGGACCATTAAGTTCTGCTTCTAGCAGTCAAGGGTTTGTCTAACACAGAGTTCAAATACCTCCATTTCTGATAACAAAAGAGTTGGAGTGAGAGCTCCATAGTTAGGTTTATGGTAGCCAGGACCCCACTTACTCAGTACCAATTTCTGTCCTAGTTTCATTTATGCTGTGATAAAATGCCCAGGAAAAGTGACTTAAGGGAGAAAGGTTTCATTTTAGCTCACAAATCTACGTTATAGTCCATTGTTACAGTGCAGTCAAGGTAATGAAAACCTAACCTCTAGTTATATCACATCTACAGTAAAGAACTGGGGGAAATAAATACATACACGCTTACTGCTCAGTTCTCTTTCCCTGTTCTTCAATTAAAGACCCAATCCCAGGTAACGATATTACCTGCCTTTAGGTTGGGTCTTCCCACATCAATTAACATAATCAAGGCATTCTTCCACAGACACACCTATAGGCGAACTTGATCTAGAAAATCTCTCACCAAGACTCTTTTCTCAGGTGATTCCAAATTTTACCAAGTAATAAACCAAAACTAACCATCTATGGCTATAATTAAAAAGGCATATAACCAAGAGCTCACATAAGGGAGGTTGTGGTCAAAATGTCAAATTGGAATTGGAATACATTTTGAATGCACAGTATACAAAATTTTTGCATGTCTGCCACAGGAAATGATATTTAACTTTAACCAGGAGTAGAAAAGCTAGTAATATATTTCATGTAAATATTTAAAATATATGTGGAAAAAGACAACCATACAATTATATTCTTACAAGCCTGTCTTCTATATGATATCATTATGACATAAATTTGCAGGCTCTGGTGTGGCGTTCAGGATTTCAAGCAATAATCTAAATCTTTTGCATATGCAAAGAGGGTAAAAATTTAAAATTTGCTTTCCAAAATGCAGTTTAGCATTCTTTTGCCACACCTGACATCATTTACAAGGCATGAGTTTTTCATATATGTGAACATTCATAGTATGCCTATGTAGCCATAGAATTATCAATGTGTTCCTATTAAGAAATTCCACATAGAATTTAGAAATGATTTACATTAAAAGTTCTTTTAGTTCCTCTCTTGGCTTTCTTGTTCTTTGTTTCAGCATACCGTGCTATAATTTCTGCCTCCCTTTGGGTCTCTAAACCTTTCATATATTATTAACCTTGGTATTCTAGCCATTTGTTGTGAAACATTATTATTTAAAAAGATATCTTTACTTCACAAAAAATCCCGATTTATTTCGGTTATAAATTCAATCAGGGATAAGAGAACGATGTTTCTATTCCATACTGTAGTTTCAGGCATTTTATTGTGGTGTCATGGTAGCAAGTGATCTAAAGGACCTGCTGTGGCTTGACTTACATGACAGGTGCCTTGGCAAAGTCGGACTAGCTATCAGCTACTCTGCTAACTTTCCTATCGATGTGTCATGGGAATACATATCAAAGAATTTGTATTTATGTTGTAAAACTATAAGCCTTCGGTAATGTGGTCATTTATAATGCATATATCAAATTTTAATCTCTCTCAATACACAATGCAATTTTGCTTTCTTTATTAAGAGTAGCAAATATCAGGATGAAGCAAGATGTTACTATTTATCTTAAGATTGTGAGAATCAGACCTTTTGCTTCTGTATTTTATACTTATTAGTATACATTGCCTCGGTTTCAGATAGGGAGAGAAAGCCCACATATACAAAGGAAGCCATTGTGTTCTTTCACTGTCTGGAACTACTGTGACTGGGAGTATAAAAACCAGTTTAGTCCCTAAGCCTTCTCAGAAGCAGGTTAGGGTTCTGTCAAAGCTTCTGTGTTCACTTTTTCTTTTTAAAGAAGGAGGAGGAAGAAGCACAGAGTTGCCCCTTCATTGCTTCTGGTGACTCGATCTAGAAGTGTACATTCTCTGTGTTTAGCCTTGAGGCATGAGAATTATGTATAATAGTGCCATAGAGATTTCCGTTGACTGGGTAAAGCAGAATGATGAAAGGGACAAGAGGTGACAAGGCCTATGCCTGAAATCCATAGTATCAATATATTTAGTCTGTAGCACTTTTAATATTTTCAAGTTTGGGGGTAAAAAGTGTATTCAAATATGAGGATGAGTTACAACTGCTTGTTTGAGGAGAAAGTTAAATAGCATGATCCTCATATATCCTACTATTAAAAAAGATAACTGTGTATATCTGACCAAACTGTTGGCTAGAGGAAAAGTACAGCATATGCATTTAAAATGAGATGAGACAGTTCGTGGCATCCCAGGGCTAGCCTGATACTGTGATTTGAATGTGGTGCCATCTCAGGCCGCCCTAGGATACCTTGCACACATCCTGGAATTATTCTTGCATTGGTTAACGTAGAGGGTTGCATAGAATGTGCACATATCTAAAGGCATAAACAATCAAAATAAAAACCAGACAACTCCCTCATGACATCTAAAAGCTTCCTTAATGACATCTAAAAGCGCTCTCTCTCTCTCTCTCTCTCTCTCTCTCTCTCTCTCTCTCTCCCTCTCTTTCTCATATATATGAGAAAAAACATATATATATATATATATATATATATATATATATATATATATATATATATATATATATATACATGTTTTTTTAATCAGGCCCAGAGAAGGGGATGGTCTTTCTTTAGAGTGGGTCTTCCCATCTCAACTTAATCAAGATTATCCTCTTACATAGGTCTAGAGGCTTATCTTCCAGGTAATTTTAAAGCCTATCCAGCCGATATTCCTCACCAACTTCCTCCCACTTTCAACTTTACACGTACACATACAAATTTTAAGCCATATCCTTCTAGCTTTTGTCACATGAACTGTTGGCCATGCTATAATGCAAACCATCATCAGCCCAACTTTAGAAGTCCTCATGGTCTTCTGCAATTTAAATGCTTTAAGAAATTCCATCAACATCTTACTTTTCCTATGAAATCCTACAAAATAAAATGAAGAAACTACAAATAAACCCAAAGAAAGACAAATCCTCATTTTCAAACGGATACCAAGAGTCTCTCCTGATTGTCTATCAGCCATAGCTGAATCGGCCTTAAAAGACAGGACTCCTGATAATTACTTTAGTTTACGTTTTAGCACATTGTGCCAGACATACCCTCATATTACCAACCTGTCCTTCGTATTCATTTTCAATTATATTTTTAAATATTTTATTATAATACAAAATATGTTTCATTGTTTTGAACGCTGCAATTCAGTTTCAACTGACATATTTGATAGTACTTAAAAAGTGTTCCCCAAGATGTCGCTTTGGATATTTGAATATTTATTTTGATACCAGACCTCTTTTTTCTTCATTAAAAATTATGAAGTCTGCAAGTAAATAGTGAATGAATCTAGAAACAATCACCCTAAATGAGGTAATCCGAACCACAAAAGACAAATATGTCTTGCTTTCCCTTCTAGGCGGGTGCTCACTTTTAAACTTTAAAGATGTGTGTTCCAGCCAGAATAACCACAGAAGTCAGGTAGTGGGTTAAGGACTAAGGAGGAGGGGATCTCCCAAGGGGAGGGAAATAGAGAACAGTGCTAAGAAAAGGTGAGGGAGAAACTAAGTTAGGAGACAAAGAGGATTAAATGGGAAGGATGAATGTGAAGGCGGAGGTAAGGACAGAACATAGGGGGCAGTGATGGGAGGGAAGGCTTAGGAGGAACATCCTACAAATAAAAGCTTCAGTGTCAGGAATGGGTTGCATTTTGTTGAATCGTTAGCTAAAGTGGTCCCATAAACCTCCCAAAAAATATGCTACTAGTTGCCCTCTACAACCTGACAGGAAGATTGCTGAAGCTACCACTTATGTATGTCATTGAACACGGGAGAATCAGTCTGGTTCCAAGTTAGACGTTTCACTCCTATTGACCACCACTCATGGTGCTGGATGGTAATTTGTGTGATATTGGAGGAGAAACTCACAATAGAAACCTGCCTGCAAGATAATCTGGTATAATAGTGGCACAAATGTTATGGGAGTAAACAACCACTATTTTTATAAATTGGATGTAAGTGCCCCTCCATCAGATAACATCCAAATTAAACATTACAAAAGTGACCAGGAACCTGGGACTAGATAGGTCATGAACCCTATGGGAAAACTTATAGCTATTTTTCCGAAAGATAAAAATAAAAAATCAACATAAATGCTTTTTTAAGGAAATATAGCTGTATTCATGGGATTTCAATATTGTCATTTCTATGACTCATCACCAGGTTTTCTGTTTGTAAATGCTTGTCTTTCCATATCTGTCTAAAACATGAATGTCATGGATCCCTCATTGCCTAAAAGCAAGCTAACAGTTTGTCTCATTGCTAGCATTGTCTTACTGTTAAATGGTTATAATAAAGACCTGGCAGTTAATAGCTGGGGCAGGATGTAAGGGGGCACAATTTCTGGGTAGGTAGAGAGACAGGAAAAACACTAGCAGAGGTGAGCGATCCAAAGCAGACACAAAAGGCAACAGAAGGGAGGCCAGAACAGAACAGGGAGGTAAAGAGAAGGCCACATGGTGGGGTCAAAAGCCAGAAATTCAGAGTAAATTAGAAGCTAGCCGAGAGACTTCCCCAGCAACAGGCCTAAAGTTTAAACTATATAAAACTCTCCACCATTTTACTAGTGAACAGCTAGTGGTATCTGAGAAACCCCTCAGTACAGCCCTCACTAGAGAAACTTCTTCTTGCAGTAGAAAGTAATGAACAAAAGATCTACAACTGGACACTGTGCAGAGAGTGAGACTTTCTAACTCAGATATAAATAGGACATCTTTATCAAAACCCTCCACTCAAGGTCAGAAATCTATGTAGAAGAGGAGGCAGAGAGATTGTAAGAGCAGATGTTGTAGACTACTCCCAGGAAACAAGGCTGATATGTATATATAATATATATGTGTGTGTGTGTATGTATATATATATATATATGATGTACATATATATCATAGATATATACATAGATAGATACATATACATTCATACATACATACATACATACATACATACATACATACATACATACATACATACATAGAAATCATGATGGACATCATGCACAAGACCTGCACAAGTTCAAACCAGAAAATATTTCAGCACTGACCAGAGGAAAATCAGCCTCCTTCATTAAAGAGTCATGAGTATATCAACCACACTTCCATTCAGGACCCATGGCCAGCAATCGTTGGTCAACAAGAAATAGTCTCTCTGTTTTCTTGTTTGCATTTGTTTTGTCCTGATTTTGGGGGAGGAAAGGGGTAAAATGAAGATGAAGTCGTTGGGTAGGGAGGTAGGGAAGATCTGGAAGGAGTTGGAAGGGAAAAATGTTGAAATGTATTGTATGTTAAAATGTTTATTAAAAACCTATCCATTAAATATATAAATTTATATTTTGGTTTGGGGGTGCCCAACTTTCAGATTCATCTACTTTCCTCAATGCAAATCCACACATCTCTCTCATCTTGGCATTAGTTATGTTCTCGAAATATTTAACTAACATGTAAAGGGGTTTTAACAGGAGTCAGCTTATCTCTGAAGTTCCCAAAATGTGGAATTAAAATATCCTGTTACAAAACTAGGAAGTCCTTTCGATGAGAAAGCAGCCTCTTGGCTGTAAAGAAAGCCTGTACCGGATCAGTTCAGTCAAGGATATAGACGATGCCTGATTATTTTTGAAGCAGGCAGAAGTTTTAAGGCTCATGTGAATCATCTAATTTAGTCCCATTACATTACAGTGACCTCTTGTTTTTAATGGTGTGTGTGTGTGTGTGTTTGTGTGTATGTATGTTTGTGTTTGTGTGTGTGTGTGTGTGTGTGTGTGTGTGTGTGTGTGTGTGTGTGTGTGTGAGAGAGAGAGAGAGAGAGAGAGAGAGAGAGAGAGAGAGAGAGAGAGAGAGAGAGAGAGATATTCAGGTCACAATGTCAAAATTTCCCATTTGATTTTGTGAGTAAGGTCTTTGTCAGATGCTCTGCTATAGAATTCCAACTGTGAACCACCATGTAAGTGCTGTAGAACCGACAAAGGTCCTCTGGAAGAGCAGCTCATTTTCTTAAGCCCTGAGCCGTCTTCACAGGTTCCTGGAATGATTTGACACATCAGGTGAGTTTCTTGACCTCTTTCTCCTTTATTTCTGTATTTGCATCTTTCTCTGAAATCCTGATAAAATCCCTCTCTCCTAACTGATAGCTATAAATGAGTTACAGGATGATTCATTATTTACCACAATGGGCCCCCAGGCCAGTGGTTTGTGTGAAATGCAATAAAATTCCCATCTAGGAAATGAATTGCAATCCTTCATCTCCTAACCCTTAGTTGAAAAATAAGAGTGAGTTGCTCTAGGCCTCATTCTCTCTGCAGCTCTGCTCCTAGTAAAATGAAAGAAAAAAATCAGAGGATTCCATCCAAACTTCTCTCTAAGAAGATCCTGATCAAAATGACAAGCGTGGTCTCCTTCTACAAACACAGGGTTTTGACTAATACCATTCAGCACCACCAGGCGAAGTCAAATGTAAATATGCCCTGTTTCCTCCCTTAGGCTCATTTCATTCTTGGGAAGCATCTGCTTAGCTTTTAATCTCCTGGACTAACAGGTCATTACTCATTTGTTTATGGACCAAATGATTCACATCAGGGTAAACACCTCCTATAATATAGTTCTCGCAATTGAGTGGCTCTTCAACAGAGTGATAATGAATAGGATGTGTGACTTCTGCTAATCTGGTTTATTGTTTGCGAGTCATGCCAATGGTTTCCTTTATTAAGTTTTCTGGCAGGAGTGCAGAATTCACAGCCTTCCAGTGCCATAAAAACTTTCATTTTTAAGGATCTTGGTAGACATATTTTTAACATAACCCCTGAAGCTACAGCATTTTCCCTTTCCACTGGCAGTTCCTGAAGTCTTTAGAGTTCTAATATGCTTTGGGACGCTACAGGCGAAATGATGGCATTTGGATATTTTCCTACTGGAACCAAAGGTGACATACTCTGGCCAAGCCTATCAGTTTTAAGCAAAGCTCCATAATTAAAACAATTACTTTTAGTATTTCAGGATATTCAGTCTCTAAAAAGTATAATAGCCAATTTTTACTGAAAGATATTTGGATATCTGCTCATATCCTTGCATTTTTTCATGACTTTTATCCTTTTGAGAATACACTACTATGAGCTGATGTTTTTAAAATAGATTGATCAGAAAGGGCAATGGGAGAAAATAATTGTGTGTGTGTGTGTGTGTGTGTGTGTGTATAATAATATAAATAAAATAAATTGAGTATTTCTTATAGAAAAACTCATAAAGTGGGTACTATATTAAAGAACTAAGTTGTTAATAAACTGATTGCGTATTGATAACTCCAATGAGTGACACTATCAATATTAACTGTACTCCAGGACAGGATTCCTGCTCAGGAGTGGTTGGCAAACCCTGAACCTTGGTGTTTTTTTTTCTTTTGAGAGCTTTAATGTTGTTTTGTTTTAATCATTTTTGTCTTTTATAATTTTTGTTTGTCTGTTTTGATTTTTATATTTGTTTTATTTTGACACACACATACACGCACACAGACGGGGAGGGGAGAGAACATGTGAGGTTGGGTGGATAAGAAGGTACAGGTACAGAGAAGCTAGGAAAAGTAGGGGGTAGAAAAAATATGATTAAAATATATTGTATGGAATTGATTTTTAAAGCTAATAAAAAAAGTTCAATGGTTCAATACAACAAATGGTTACTGCCCAGTCTTTCAAAGTTTGATGTGGAGGAGGAGCTCTTCTCCAAGGGCCTTCGCTTCTGTCTTTCATCTTCACTGCTTCAAAGCTCCTAGCATCCAACTAGTGTTATACTGCAACTCAGCACAGAAGAGTATTGTCATTGAATAGAGTCTATGGCCACAAGAAAGAGGAAAGTGTAAATTTTATCAGAATTTCATTTTACTCTTTATTATACTTAGGTGAATAGTCTCAAAAAGAAAACATATGTTAAAAATCAAGCTTTTTATATACTTAAGAAGCCATACAGTAATGACGATGCGTCTTCCATATCTTCATGTTTTCTTTGATTTTTTTTAACCGATGGAAAACACATAAACGAAACATTTTCTTTAACATACTATTTATTTTTTCCAATTGTTAATGCAAAATTCTAACAAACCATGACCAGGAGACTTCAGGAAGCACTAAGGTGTGCTTAAAACAGGAAGTGTCAATAAAATATGGTCCTCGTCTCAATGGATGTGTCATTACCCAGCTAGTTTTAAAAACACTAATCCTACTCTCAGATACAAGATACGATTGCTTTGTGTGAATGAAGCATGTTTCATAGAACAATAAAACATTTTGGCTTCATATGCAGAATATTTCTAATAAATAAAGTCATGCAAATGTTTGCCAAGTGCCTCTACATGATAGATAGGTTGAATAACTGGTAAATGAAATCAGACACGAACACCTTCTTGAGTTTATTGTCTAGATGCAATTCAAGGCTGCAAACAGGATTAAAGGTTTGGGATAGAGGGTCTACTGCATATATATACATGAAGCAACCATCAGTTTTGAGCACTTTAGAAACAGCACCCATTTGGGTACTTAATAATTGCTTGAGTCCTGTTTCCAGGACTGTTACAAAAAGCTTTTTTTTTTTGGTATAGTTGTTGGCAATCTGACTGAATGACACAACAGGACTCTTGACATGCAAATAGATGACCGAAGACGTTTCAATACAAAGCAGCATTTGATATCTATCCATTAAGTAAATATAACTTAGAACTAGACTTAAATCATTCCCGACCAACCTAAGGTTGTTCAACTTTCTGGGTATTGACTAGAGCCAGTAATTGGAAGTGCTTTCTGTTGAAAATCTGTATGAGCCTGGAGGATTCTAAGAAAAAACAACCTGAGAGGTTTGTTTCCAAGAATGTGAGGATGAAGGCCTATGGTTTCCCGGTTTTAATCCATCCCTGCCTAGGAGAAGGCAGCTCTACAGAGCTTTAACAGATGTTAGACTCACTTTGCTTTGTGTATGAAGCACTTCACACCTCTGCTCCCTTTAGAAGAGAAGCTGATTAGATCCTATTCTGTAAATCTCCAAAGCCCAGAGAGTAATATTAGTAGATTCCAAGTCTTTGGTGCAAGCACAAAAACAAAATGAAGACGAAGCTGGGCCCTGGAGGAGTTTGGCAAGTTAATGAATGATGGCCTCCTTCCATCTTCTGGTATTCAATTGAGCCACAGCAGATGGGCAGAGGCTCCGTGGGAAACATGAATTATGCACGTCAGACTGTTGTTACATTTCTCACAATCACATTTTCATCACTTCACCTGTTGTATATCATGGGCTGATTAGTTATGCACCTCATCTCATATTGGCAGTCCTGGTGCAGAGATAATCTTTAATTGGTTTTTCCCTCCCATATGCGAGTCTGCTAAAGATTTCTTTTTTTTTTTTTTTTTGCCTTTCCTTCATCAGACGTAGTTTGTGCTTTGAATTACTTTGGAGAGGATGACACTGTGTGTTGTAGTATTAATATCAGTTGATAAATTGAGATTAAAAATTGGCGAGTGCATATTTTAAATGGTAGGTGAACAGCACCTTTATAGGTACCCAGGAGGTGGGATATTTATAATGCAGTGTTTAAACAGAAACAAAGCTCGTAGAAGTTACTATATCAGAGTTGGATCAGACATCTGATTCATTAAAGTACATAAAAGGAACATTCACTAGCTTTTTATTTGACATATACACAATTAAAACCATTTTACACTCTAAAACTCTGCCTGTAACTTTAAGATCAGATAAACACTTAATCATCAAGAGAAAGAGGATTGTGCTGTTGGGAGAGCTTAATTTGGGGTTAATGCTTATATACTGTGAAGATATAGGCGAGCCACTTCACCTTCTAAACTTCAATTTCTCAATAATGCCTCTACCTTTAAAGGGCTGATGAGAAGATAAAGTGAAACAGTGTAGGCAAAATCCCTTATAATGCTTGGGAGACAAAATCAAACGAGGATCTGTTAAATAAAAGTGTGTTGCATCGGAACAGATGGAGTGGAAGAGAACTGGCTGAAGCTGAGCCCTTTAAAGAATTTTATTATTGTTTTAGGGAAAACAAATGCTACTATAGCAGACCATAGTTTCCTGTAAAAGTCAGGTCATGTTGGAAGAAATTTTATAGAAGGAAAGGAGACAGTTTCATGTCCCCATCTATTTAATGCCTCCCCTACCACACACTGGAGCCTGGTTATTTAGTTGAGCAAACTCGAAAACATTTTCATCATGTAGTTCTCTCAGACAGACAATAACAATGTTGTAACACTAAATGTAAGGAAAACAAAAAATCATTAAGAAACCCCAGAAAATAAAACTATGTCAATTTTTTTGAATGACTGAATTAAAAAGAAGAGGAAACAAAGAAAGAAGAAACAAAGAAATAAAGAAAGAGAAGCCTTCCACTCAAACAAATTTCTGATACAACTCAGAGATTAGTGACAGTAAAAGACTTTCTACCAGCATTGACAAAATAGACCTACAATAGAGGGAATGCCCACACCTCAATGGTGAGAGCTACAGTGTGAAGGGGGTCAAAACAATTCCAGTGATATAAAAGGAGCTAGGGAGATGGCTCAGGGGTTAATTCATGCTGTTCTTGCAGAGGATTTTATTTCCATTCCCAGGGACCACATCTAGAAACTCACAACCACCAATAGCTCCTAGGGGATCCAATATCCTTGTCTAGACTCTGTGAACACCTGCACTCATATACATATACATATGTACCTATCCAATTTTAAAATAATCTTTTAAATTATACTGAGAGAGAGAGAGAGAGAGAGAGAGAGAGAGAGAGAGAGAGAGAGATCAAGGTAATGGAACAAAAGAAAACATGAATTTCCTATTCCTTACATTGCTTATAATTTCCCTTTGCTTGAAGCCAGCCAGAAGTTGGCTACCTAAGGGCTTATGGAGAATAGCTCTCCTGTCATTCAAAGTATAAATCAAAGCATGAATGATAGCTTTGTGATGGGCTAGGCCAGGCAAATTGACTCACAGAAGGAGATGTTGTGAATTATCGTAACTTTTATTTTTTGGCAAGATATCCTGAATCTCCTCGAAGTTCACCCCATGGACACTTTTGTATTATTAGTTTGGCAAATTATTTTAGAAAGCATAGATCTTTTTCTTTTTTTTTACCTTATTATCATTCTTAAGTAATTCTTGAACAAAATAGATTATTTTCTCATACATTGTAACCTGATTATAGTTTTTACTCCTTCTACTTCTTCCAGTCCCCTCTCCTCTTCCTTCTGGAGCCACTCTTTTTTTTTTCTCACATTAGAAAAAAATATAAAAATAAATCAAATAAACAAACAGGTTTCTAAGAAGTAAGAATCAAGTAGGACAAAATAAAATAGAATAAGGACAACCAGCTAATGTTATATGGAATTTGGAGATGGCAACCCATCAGAAGGAAGAGTCCCAAGAGCGAGCCCAAGAGCCAGAGACCCACTTGCTCTCACACTCAGAAGTACCATACAATTACCAAGCTAGGAGCAGAAGCAGGTGCAGAAACCCAGAGCTAAAAGGAAGAGAGAGTCCAAATTCGAGATCTTCATTGGGTCTATAATTCTTGGAGCTCAGGGAACCCCACAGAAGAGGGGAAGGAAGAACAGTAGAAGCCAGAGGGGTTAAGGACATCAGGAGAAAACAGCACACAGAGATAAACTAAGCAGGTTTATCACAGGTTTAACAGGTGCTCACAGAGACCCAAGTGGTATTCACAGAGCCTGAATGGGTCTGTGCTTGGTCCTCTGTGTAAACCTTATGGTTGTTAGCTTGGTGTTTTGCGGGACTCCTAACGTTGGGAGAACTGTCTCTGACTCTACTGTCTGCTCTTGAGATCCTTTTTCTCCTACTGGGTTGCCTCACTCAGCCTTGATATGAGGCTTGTGCCAAGTCTTATTGTATCTTGTTATGCATGCCATGTTCAGTCGACACCTCTGGAAGGCCTTCTGTTTTTTGGAAAGAAAAAATGAAGAGGACAGGGGAATTGGCCGGAGGGGGAAATGGGAGAAGTGGAGGGAGGGGAACAACAATCTGGTTTTTATTGAAAAATAAACAGAATAATACTAAGCGAATAGCTAGAATGTATGCACAGAAGGCCTGACACAGGTCCATGTAGGCCCTGTGCTTACTTGCTTTAATCTCTACAAGCTTAGTGTGCCTTATTTGATTGATTCAGAAGCTCTTATTCTCCTGCTGTCCCCCATGATCCTCTTGCTCTTAAAATCTTCCTGCCTTCTCTTCCTTGGGATTCCTTGCAGTCACAGAGCAGGAATTTGATGTAGACCTCCAACTTCCACTCTTCCTCCACATAATATCTAATCGTGAGTCTCTGCATCTGGTCCCACTGGCTTTTGGAGGAAGCTTTTATCATGATAACTGGAGAAAGCACTGATCTATGAGTATAGCAGAATATCATTTATTACACCAGTAGAATTCTATTTACTTTTAATTCTTTTACATTAGTACTATAAATCAGTGAATAATAATAGGTTTGAATACACTTTCTAGGCAGCCAATAATAATATGTTGGGATTAAATTTGAGATATTATTATTGTTGTTGTTGTTGTTGTTGTTATTTTAAATCTATATGGGTACACTGTGTCTTCAGACACACCAGAAGAGGGCATCAGATCCCATTACAGATGGTTGTGAACCACCATGTGATTGCTGGGAAATGGACTCAGGACCTCTGGAAAAGCAGTCAGTGCTCTTAACCACTGAGCTATCTCTCTAGCCTTGAGATTTGATTAATTATTTTAAAATTCTCTTTATTCATACCTTATCTCCCATGTAGGTATGAATAAAGATAATATTGTGCTTAGGAATGCACAATATTATCTTAAGCTCCCTGATGACTACTGCAAAGAAAAGTCTACAATAATTTATCTTAGCACTTTCTATAGCATTTGATGAGAGATTACTAAATTTAAAGAGTATCATTTAATCATGTTTGGTCCTCCCATTCTAGGATACATATTTTAGACTGAAGTACAGACTATCCTTAGCAATGTTTCTAACGACTTACAGGAAGAAAACAAACAGACAGACAAACAAACAAACAAACAAACAAGAAACAAAACAAAACTCCTCACCTTTGCACCAGATAATTCTGCTCCAATTTTTATGTCATTTGAAAATGTTAGAAAATATGTTTTACATTCCATTACTTGTTTAGTCTTTATTGAGCAAGTAAATAGAGAGATACAATATTTAAGTATTTTCATGACTCCTATGTAGCATAGGACCTACCTTCCAAATCTAGGTAACATTCTGTCCTACCTCGCTGTTAGTTAGTATTTCCTTCAACATTCTTACCATTCTCATGTAGTTAGGTATAGTTGTCTGAATCATGAGTAGCATAACTCATCTGGAAGCAAACTTCCATTCAGGTGTTCTACAGGATGGAAAAAACACGCCATCTTTTCCAGACTGGGTGGTCCTTGGCAAGACCAGCAGAGTCCTTCAGAAGGGCAAGGGTAGAGTAGACACAAATATACAATTTTCTCAAAGTTTGGCTTTGTCTTTGATTGATCATTTGTCCCAGGACTCTTAGCTCAATTTTCTATCTATGATTTGTCTTACATTTTTAATTTCTCCCAACAACTTACAGGCTCTGCCTAAATATAGTTGAGCTATTATCCTACCCTATAGGCAAAAGTTATGGCTCCTCTCTAAGACTACCATCCAAACTGTAGGAGAAAGTCACAAATTTCAGATTCTGAAAACAGAAGCCAATACAAAAGTTCCGAAATGGGTAGGTATAATGAGTGTAAGGCAGTTTGGGGTGATTAATATATTATCTAGAAACAAAAATATGTATGAGCTGTTATGCCTGACTGAAAATTTTATGCTGTTTACCTGGGATATTTGGAATGAAGAATGACTAATTGTTGTTCTACAACACAGGTGTTGCATAAACTAACAGATTACCCTAAGTGAAGGTTTGTGTGGTCATAGTTTCTCATTCGTGTGCACAGGCTTCTCATCTTATATAAGCTAACCAAAGATTAAAACCTTAGAAGAACTTGTGTCTACATCTATTTTCTTGTCATCATATCAGGAGTATCATATGTGAGAACTATTCACCTGATGTTTACATGGTATTGGTTATTATAACCAACAATGACTTAAAGTGTTCAGGTAGATATACTTTGTTTATATAAACGTTGTGCAATAATCCTTGAATTCTGACGTTGTTTGTGGCCCTGGAACTAATATTCTACATTTTCTGAGGGATAACTGCATCCACATGTATGAAGGTTTATACATAACAGGGCTTGGGGAAAAATTAAATACTTCTAGGTAGTTAACGGGAAAAAAGTAGTTTGCACTGAATAGGAAAAGTTTTCTTTTTTTAATTTTATTTTTCTGGATATTTTATGTATTTACATTTTAAATGTTATTCTCTTTCTCCCCCCTCTCCCTTACTCCCCTCCCCTGCTTCTATGAAGATGCTCCTACTCCCACCAACGCCAACCTCAATGCCATGGCATTACCCTACATTGGAGAAGAGAGCCTTCACAGGACCAAGGGCTTTCCTTCCTCTTGATGCTGGACAATGCCATCCTCTGCTGCATATGTGGCTGGAGTCATGGATCCCTCCATGTGTACTCATTGGTTGGTGGTTTAGTCCCTGGGAACTCTCGGGGGTGGGGGGTCTGGTTGGTTAATGTTGTTTTTCTTCCTATTTTGCAAACCCCTTCAGCTCCTTCAGGAAAAGTTTTCAAGTTGCTTAATTATGATTGTTTTAATGTCACTCAGCTGGTATACAAAGCTGTAATTCCATCTACTTCAGAGGCAGGAGGATTACATTTCTAAGGCCTGTTAGAAAGGTAATGTAAGGCCGGAGTGGACAAGGAAGGCTTGGCATGTAGCTCAGTGGTAAAGTGTTTGTCTCACTTATGCAAATCTGACTCCTAGAATTGCAAAAACCAAATAACAAAATGACTTCAGCAATAGAAGTCTGTCTCCTTAGTTACATTTCCTATTTGTGTGTTAGAATATCCTGACAGAAGCATCTTTGGGAGGACGGTATTTGGGCTCACAGTTTGAGATGTAGTCCATTGTATGGAGGAATCAAGGTTATAGGAGCTCGAAGCCACAGGACATTCATAGCATCTATAGTTAGCGTAAGAATTATGACTGTATCTGCTCTGTTTCCTGTCTTCTTTTTATTCCGTGCAGGAATGAATCTTCTTGTCTCAATGAATGTAATCAAGATAATCCCTCCCAGGTGTGCCCAGATGTTTTTCTCATAGGTGATTCTAGATACGACCAAGTTGGAAGTATTAGCCATTGTGTTCTAGTCACATTGCCTGTGGTAACAACATACCTGAGAAAACAAGTAATCCTATTCAAAGGGGATGATTTGTCTTGACTTTTGATATTTTAATGGACACGGAGCTGGCACTGTTACAGCTGAGAGGTGGCACAATATAGTGGAGATGGGGGAGCATGGTGGACAGAAGCTGCAAACAGTATGACAGCCAAGAGCAAAGTGAGAAGGGTTAAGACAGGAACTATCATGGGGTTGGGGATTTAGCTCAGTGGTAGAGCGCTTGCCTAGGAAGCGCAAGGCCCTGGGTTCGATCCCCAGCTCCGAAAAAAAAAAAAAAAAAAAAAAAAAAAAAAAAAAGACAGGAACTATCTTTCCAGAATATGCTTCATGGTTTCTTTCTTTTTCCCTAATTTGAGATGAACCCCCGCTATGACAATTAGAAAGTATCATTATGCTTCTCCATGTCACTCATAAGTATGGTGGACAGAGGCTGCAAACAGTATGACAGCCAAGAGCAAAGTGAGAAGGGTTAAGACAGGAACTATCTTTCCAGAATATGCTTCATGGTTTCTTTCTTCTTCCCTAATTTGAGATGAACCCCCGCTATGACAATTAGAAAGTATCATTATGCTTCTCCATGTCACTCATAAGTATGAAATATTAATATTCATCGGTTTTCTATGGCCTCTCCTTCCATCACCTATGTCACCTCTTAGGTCATAGTCCCTAACTTCAAATACTTACCAATGACTTCCCAACTGGCTATCTGTGGGTAGCCAACAGACTTCCTGATTTTAGCTCTGAAAGCCCTGCCATCAGGAAATTTCTTAATCCCAGACAAACGAAGACTGGTCAATCTAATCTAGAGCACGATATTCTGGTCATAACATCCTAACCTCATTAGAAGGGAAACATAGTTTGCTCATTAGTATTTCAATACTCACCCATCTTTATTCTTAATTAAATTTATGGGTTTAGAGCCTTGATAGCTTTATAATTGCATGCCATTCTCTGCCAAATAAAGGCAGAATCTGTTAGTTCCTACAGGACTTCTTTGTTATTGTTCTTCCTTATTGCCTCAGTGTACTTGGAATACTGATTGGATATTAAAGGTCTTTGCGTTTCTTTTCATCTTCACGAGGGCAAACTTCATCCTAAGAACAGGTTTCCAGAGTTTTCTTAATGTATAGATGTGCTACTCAGAAGTCAGTTATATTAATACTGTGGTATTACAGCCTTGCAAATGAATCTCTTTCTTGACTTTTCAATTCATCTGGCATCTCCAGTTTTGTTTGGATAAAGGGAATATCTGTGTGAGGGAAAAATAACATCTGTCCCCTACATGCTAAGCTCTAAGCACAGCTTGCACTGCATTGTGATGCTCTGTATTTTCATACATAGAAGTTTTCAGAAGTGTAATGAACCAATTGTGTGTTTAGTGTATGCCTCCTGATTTATACTCAATTCCATGAAGCAGACATAGGTCTACATCATTGGAAAGTATATTCTAAGTCCTTATGCAGAGCATGGATGAATTGGGTGCATAGTACATGTTGACTAGATGAATAATTGATGGAGAATTGGCAGACGGGTACACGAATGGATGAATACATTTGTATGGAAACCTGACCAAGTATCATTTGCAGGTTGGTCTTCATGTGGGTCCCAAACAAATGGAGCAGGGTAAAATCTCAAGAGCTGTTGCCTGTATGTGGTATATAGATATGGTCTTCTAGCTTGGTTACCTTGTCTGGCCTCAGTAGGAGAGGATGTGACTAGCCTCACAGAGACTGGATGCATCAGGGTCGGGGTATACCCAGGAGTGCTCCTACTCACTCAGGGGAAAAGGGGAGAGGGAAAGGAGGAAGGATTGTGGGAGGAGATAACCAGAAGGGGGGCTGTGAGTGGGATGTAAAGTGAATAAGTAAAAGCAAACAAGGAAACACACAAACAAACAGTGGCAGCTACTGTTAAAAAAACAATCTGAGGCCTGGAACTGAAGCTGATGTCATGGCAGATACAACCCAGGACAACCTATGTAGGGGCAGCATCATCCAAAATGGGCTGGGCACTCGTACATCATTCATTAATTAGGAAAATGACTCACAGATTTGGCTACAGGCCTATCTGATGGAGACATTTTCCCAGTTCAGGTTCTCTCTTGCCAAATCTCAGGTGTTTCAAGCTGAAGATATCGATATAGGTGTGTGTGTGTGTGTGTGTGTGTGTGTGTGTGTGTGTGTGTGTGTGTGTGTGTACAGATAGATTGATACATAGATAGATAGGTAGATACATACATACATACATACAT
The DNA here is from genome assembly GCF_011064425.1 of Rattus rattus. Lineage (NCBI taxonomy): Eukaryota > Metazoa > Chordata > Mammalia > Rodentia > Muridae > Rattus > Rattus rattus. The sequence goes on from NC_046170.1 coordinate 5,620,765, forward strand.
ACATACATACAGAGAGATAAATAGAGTGATAGAAAGACAGATATAGACATAGGCATAGATAGATATGTGTGTACTTACATACCTATGCATTCTTTTCAGAGCATACAATGCCAGAGAGCTATAGCCAACCAGACTTTTTAATAAAAGCTGAATTCTTCTGTGGTTCTTTATGGAGTCGAATTCTGGATCAAATTCGGGTCAGCTTAACCTGTGTTAATGAGACCAATCATGCTTTAGTTTCTCTAAGTGTCTCTCACAAGATTTCTATTCTTTGGCTTCTTCTACACTAAATACAATAGAACTGTGATCCTCAATTCTTTGGGGAGAAAATTGAGGCTGGGGTCTATCTCCTGTAAATTTATGGCACCTGGTGGTAAAATACTAGCAATATACAGAAATTCTCATGGTGAACGTTTAGACATCTCTGCCTTGAGGATCACACACAAGAGAGCTTTGCATCCAATTCCAGAATTACCCAATCCACCCATACTTCACACAGAATTCAGAATTTTTCTCATATGCTCTATTAACCGGAATTCTATTGGTAAGTGGAATGTAATCCACAGTAAGATAGAAACTGTAGACAACAGAATATCACTGGGTCTACGACATGCACGGTTCTACACACAATATGCTTTGGGTACAGAGAGGAAGAAAGAATGGTGTTGAAATGGGATTTCCCTTAACTAAGGTAATTTTCACGGAGGAAGAAATTACTTTATTGGAAAGATGCCACTAGCTTCTATTCAATATTCATTTAAAAGAAACATTTTCTATAGCTCCATTTCTATCTATGTTCAACAAGAAAACAAACCAAAGAAACAGAACTCACTGTATTTGCTTTCAGGCAGCCTAACTAAATGACCAGGAAGTGGGAAAGCACTTTTACTTTTTCATGGTTAGGTTACTACAAAATGGAACAATTAACAAATATATTTTTACAATATTCACATTCATTTCTTCTAACCATTTGCAGAGATGCCAAACATAAAATGCAAACATTTCAAAGTGCAGGATATTTAAAAAGTAATTGGATCTTATTCTCAGAGTTAATTTAATTGATAATTCCAGACAGGTGGCTTATGGCTCAATAAGAACTATGATGAGTTTCTTTTTTAGAAACTATTTCTAATTTTCTTCTAGAGAAGTTGTGTGAGCTGATTGCTTGAACTTCACTTAGGTCCGGAAAAGTATGAGAAAATGTTCTTGCTGGCTACTTGACAGGGTAAATAAAATAAGGATCTATTGGGGAAAGCGAATATATTGCTCCCCGAAGGTGCGACTGTTTCTTCGAGCTGAAAATTACACATTTATGAGAAAAGCCAAGTGCTTCCCAGTGGGGAGTTGGGTGTCTCAAATCAGCTAAAGTTAAATTAAATACATATATTGAATAGATAAGTAAATCCCACAATTGGAACCTGAGGAAATATCACTCTCCCCTGTCAAAATATTCTATGTAGTTTCAAATAATTGGAATTAAGCATTACTTTGTAGAATTAATTCAATGTAAAAAAATAAACCGATTTAAAAGACAATAGTAATATTTTCATGTAAATAGGTTTTTTCACTCTTTCAATTCTAAAGTTTCTACAGTTTTCTAACAGACTGGTTTAAGTATACATTAGGGATTTTCTCCTTGTCATCATATTTATCAGTCAATGGCTGATAGACTACAGATATCCTTTTACTAACCCTTTGTGCTAGGAGTACATGATAGATTTAGTTCATTTATTATATCAAGACATTTATAAAAGAAGTGATGGGTAAATGCTCATATGTATCATAAATGCAGAAAATACAAAACTACAATTACTTACTGTTCTTCCTTTCTGAGTTATGGTCTATATTGCCCTTGTTCTCCTCAGCCTTGTTGTACAGACCTTGAAGTCTGGATCACAGAACATTTGCTTTTGTAGAGCTCTGGGTGGGAATCAGAGCTTTTGCAAACTTGGCGAGCATTGCCAAGTGTGATTCTGCTGCCCCTCAACCCTACCAAAATTGTCTACAAGGAAACAACTCATTCTGATTCCATCAACAATAACATGACTTTAGATTCCTTCTTTAAGGCTTGTTTGCCTTGAAGTTGTTAACTCTCTACTTCAAATGTTCCTTTCTTGCTTATTTTTCTCATACGTCTGTACATTTACTCAAAGTGCCTTTAAGACTCTAGATTTCATATTTTATTCATAGTTGTTATTTGTAGGGTGATCTCAGTGTTCTGCTGTGTCTGTGATTGGCTAAATGCTAGTATGCTATGCCAAGAACAGTGTCATTTTTGAAGAAGGGTGACTTTCATCTGTATCAAGTACCAGTATGCTGGCCAGGACCTGTGTCTCTTGGTCTACTTCTGTCTAGAGGTTTTGTCTTACATAAACCTCACAACATTGCTCCAAAGCCACCAATTATCCTTGAACTCTGCATTTTTCCCACCTCTCATTCTCCTATGTTTTTTATCACTAGCAAAGGATTTTATTTTAGAAATTGGAATTTCCTCCATACTTCTGATTATCAGGGCTTCACAGTTTCTAGAGTCTTTCCAAAGGTACCTCACAGCTGTTTTTACCGTAAGGGCACTTCTGTTAAGAAAATGAGGAATAGCCATCTCTGCACACTACCATATTTGGAGTGAGCCCTTATTTCCTGTCCAGGACTCCTTACAACTGCCTGTTTTGTTCTCTTTTCACCAGGTTAACTCTTCAAACCAACTTTCCTTGTATTGGAAGTGTCTTCTTAAAGACCACTCATCTTTTCATATCTCTACTTATAATTAGGGTAAGATGGATCATGGTTTGTCAAAGATGCCCAATGTCCTATTTCCCTTAAGCTAATGAATCAGGTCCCCTACAAATCTGAAGAGACTCATTGGTGACCATGATTAAGTCGAGGATCTTGACTGGGGAGATAAACTTGTGCTGTCATGCAGGTGCAATGTGATCACATAGAAACTTGTAAAGATGGGGCATCTAGCCCCAGGAAGGATCCCACAAACCAGAAGTGGGTATGAGAAATGGGCTATGAATTAATAAAAAGGTGGCCCTTTGAAGCTGAAAAATTAATCTTTCCATTGCTGTTCATAATTTCTGGATAAATTACAAATTTCTTAATCCGCCCAGAGGTCCCTCTGAGATGTTTTCCCAGTAAATTTCAGTTTGCAAGCCACTCACCACACAGCTTTATTTCCAGCTATAAAGTAACTTTGAAGTTTTAGAATTTCAAGCTGGTGGGCCACTGCCAACAGCTTGCTTTCGTTCATAAGAATTAGAGAGAATGGTCTCAGCCATTTCTTTTTTCTCTCCTTTATTTCCACTATAGCCTATTTGTCACTTCCTTCAGGACTCTTCCTGATAACTTAATCTGCTGTGGAAAATGCACAAAAGGAATTGAATAAGGAATTCAATAAGCATAACACATATTAGCCGGACTATTTGTCACAGTCTTACGTAGAGCTGTTATCGCCATCCCTCTCTGTGGCATGGGATTGTAGTGCTTAGTTTTTGTAAGTCACACTTAAATGCTCTTTGTCCCTAGGTATTTTCATATTTTGAAAAGATTATTTTGAAGGATTTAGAAAGAAGTAATTTAGAAACAATCACTTGAGAAAAGTATCCCTCAATTGTTTAGAAGGATAATTATTTCTGTAACCAAAGATAAATTTCTAGCTCTTGATGGCCACTGATATATAGGACCCAGACATGGTTCAGCCAATGCTCAATTCTCACTAGTTACAGTATCCAGGGAAACAACCTCTGCTGAGAAGAAGGCTGTGCTCTATGTGCAGTGCGGGATGCATTCTAATGCTTTCTTCGAGGCTATGTCATAGAACCCTGAACTAGGACAATAGTAAAATGAAACAAAATTTAAAATAAAAACCCTGAGGAATAGGAAATTCCATCTACAATTAAGAGTACATCTCAATGATAAGTCTGGTCCCCATTAAAGGAACATTTGAATATTTAATAGGACCTAATTAAAATTAATAGACAAAAATACTGTGACGAAATTTAGGAAGTGCATTTTTCTCTTCTTTTACGGGAGTAAAATGCCCAATTCTTAAAATAGACTGTTTTAATGACTTCATTTGTTTTTATTACCAGCTTCTTTTGTCAAAGAAAATGATGAATTTTCATTGTGTAAACAATTGTGCTATTTTAAAGAGCCCGATGCAGTAAAGGTTGTGCTGTGAGCTTCATTGACTCATTTCCCAGCCTCTAACATCACGCAGATGTTACTTACATGCTATTCCATTTACTATTGACCAAGATACAAAGCTCAGCATGGCCAATGGAATAGCTATGAGGAAATCAGATTTGCTACTTAGATTTCATCAGAAGCTGGTTTACCGACTAATAGTTTTCTATCTTTTGACTGTACAGCATTTAATAGGGTATCTATATGATCATTGAAAAGTAGGTTGGTATATTGGCAGTGAGAAAGGGTGAATGGGAAGAAATGAGGCGTGCAAGTTGCTTCAATAAATAGCACATCAGAGTTTTCTTCTTTCAAAAATAATGATGGCTCATGAGATAGCTCAGCTGGCATGTGAGAACTCACCACACAAGCATGAACTCTTAACTTTGGTCCTCACAAGATACACTTTTTTTTTTAAATAAAATGAGCATAATGGCCCACTCTTGTAAGTCTCCTTCTGAGGAGACAGAGGCAGATAGATCCCTGGGGCTTGCTTGGTACCATGCCAGTCTAACCACTGAGCCACAGATTCTAGTGAGAGACTCAGACAAACAAAATAGTGTCAGAGTAACACCTGAGGATGAGTGCTGGCACACCTACACACACACACACACACACACACACACACACACGCACACGCACACGCACACGCACATGCACACAAATTCACCTTTGTGAATATAAACTCACATGCATGTACATACACATGAATTAACAAAAGAAAACTGGAAGAATTTGCCGGGGGCTTAAACATCAGTACACATCGCTTTTACTTTGGCCATCATTGTATCACTTCAGATGACATCTTCATAAATCTGTATTTCAATTCTGATGAACTATGACGTCCTCATTTTCTTGACTAATGTATGGAAACTCCATTAAACAATTTGTCAGTTGACAACAGTTTTAAATGAAGTGAGGTCTACTTTTTTATTAAACAAAAAGTGTCAGAAAGTAACATGGTGATGAACATACAGAAATTTGTTGCTGACGGTGACCTCTGGGCACGTTTATGAGCAGAATTGCCTTTTATGTCACACACCTTCTGTGGCTGGGTTTTTCCCATAGGTATGCTTCACTACCTACGCTCCCTCACAGTTCACAAATTCCATTGCCTCCCACATTTGCCCTCCTTCATGCTATAGTACATTGTCCTGTGGTTCATTCACAGATACTGTGTTAGCAACCACTTGTTCTTAGTCTTTTGGTATCAAATTTATTTTCTTTTTGTGCTTAGTCTGAGTAATAATTTAACAAGGTTTAGAAGGTCATGTGGGCTTTTTGCTGTGTCTGTTGGAAAAAATGTTAATTCATTTCATTCTTTCTTCCAAGGAGAGTAAAGGAATTGAATCTGCTTCGGACTTCAAAACATTGTTTTTGTAATTGTGGACCTTACTTTATTTATATTTGCAGTCCACAGTAATCTGTTTCAAGGGGGACATATTCTCCATCACACGTTGAAAGTAATGTGTTTTATGTTGTCATTATAGAATTTTATCTTTACTACACTGAATTTAATTGTTTCCTTTGAAACTTTTATATATGAATACTGTTTTTTTTTTTTACAGGATTTTGTCCTTCTGATCCCATTCTACTCTTTGTTTGTTCTTTGCCTCTCAAATTACTGACCTCCTTTTTAATTATTATTCTCTACACACACACACACACACACACACACAAACACACACACACACACACACACACACCTATTCTGTCAATAGTATGTGTTGCCTGTTAAGATTCATCATGTATCATTGGATTATTTATCAGAGGGCTCAACCCTAGAGAAAGTCTATTCTCAATTCTCTCAACAGCCATTAGTTGCCTGTAGATCTTCATCTAGGCGTGAGGCCTTCTGAGATTTCCCACATCTGCACTGGTATGTCAACTGGTGTTGCCATTATGTAGTTTAATTGAGTTTGTTTTCCTGGAAATATCTTTTTACGTATCTATGCCCATCTTACAAACTTCCTTGAGAACGAATAGCCTTAAACCACAAATATTTAACAAAATTGTGTAGTTTCGAATTTCCTGATTTACACCAGACTCTAGGTGGCATTCCTGTTCCTTGTAGCATAGTCAGGTTGCTCCTTGAGCACTCAGCTAGTGATGTCATTGTGGGATTCCAGCAGGCTAGTATCTTAACACAGACAGTTTGAAGGCTAGCTGCAGCTAGATCATTGTGTTCCCACATAATCCAAAGTCCATCTATGTAGTAATCTGTACAGGGTGTCATTGTGGCTTCTTGATGTAGCCTAATTCTCCAAGGCAGAAAAAAGCAGTGGACAACCACCTTGATGGATAGAGCTACACCTGGGTCCTCTGGACTCTTGGTCAATTAATGGAAGGTTAATTAGTGATCTGTATTCAACAGAAGGAGAAATGGACACAATCCCCAAATGGGAGTAGTAACAAAGTATTTCAAGCAATCTTAAACACCACCACAATTCTTTAAAAATAATTATCCTTTCTTTCTCTCCTGGATTTCTCTTATTTTTAAAGGTTTTGCATCTGACTTTTATTATGTATGATTTATTTTCAGGTATCCTCTCTTTAGTCTGGTTTAATAATGTCTAATACATACATGGCTTGGTGATTTCTAAAAATTTAATCATGTATGTTGACAAAACTATAATCAGCTTTCCTATGATATGGTATGGTATAAAGACATTCATTTCTTTTTCTTCCCCTTCCTCTTGTTCTCCTTTTGTCTGTCCTTCTTCCTCTTCTACGTTATTTGTTTGGGAAGGGATTGTATGGAGGTCAGAGGACAGATTGTAGGAGTTTGTTCTTCAATAGTTAGGTGGTAGGGATCAAACTGAGGTTGTCAGGCTAGCAGCAAGTACCTTTACCCACTAAGGCATCCCAATTGCCCAAAGTCACTAATTTTGTTTTTCAGATTTGTCTGTTTTCTTTTAATATGATTTTTTTATGCCTTAAGTCCTAGTTTAAGGCTCAGTTTATATCATACTTCAAGTCAATAACATATAAATTTTTATCTCTTTCTTGGTATACACACTCTTCCGTATACACACACACACACACACACACACACACACACACACACACATATGCTCACAAGACATACCACCACCATCAACAGAAATAACAACAAATAAACAAAAACAAAACAACAACAAAACCTGAAGCAACAAATTAACTCAAATACTCCAGCACTGGCTTTCAGTCACTTCCATGTGTTTACCAACGCTAGCTAGTTTCCTCAGTTTTGGTGAGTTTCGCTACTCATTGTTTTTCCTCATGATTATCGTTTTCAATGTATTCTCTAATTCTTTAAATATATTACATACCCAGCACAGTTCTTCTATCTCTTCTTCTAGTCTCCCACACCTCCACTCTTCTACTTCTCTTTTTCCCTCAAAGAAAAGAACAGCTACATATTTTAAATTGATTTAAACATACAACATACTAAAGATCTCTTAGAGCATCATTTTGTTCCAGCAAAAAAAAAAAAAATCTAGACTCAATCTTTAAATGAAAAAGAAAGAAAGAAAAAAAGGTACAAGTAGACATTTTAAGATTATAGAAATATTTCTGTCTATATTATAAGCAGAATGCAGAAAAATGTGAAAAAATCTTGTGAATTTAAGAAGTTAAATTCTAGCTTGGTGTAGACAACTTAAAAATGGATCCCCATTCAAATTATATCTATTTGATAATGTTTCTTAAAATTAAATAATGAGGGTTTTGAAGCAAGTTATCCCTCTGGAAACCCTTTCTCTTGATAATATACGAATGAATATATTTTTAGAAAAATATTTTGCCACATTAGTTGCTTTCTGCATTAATATTACAGTCAGAAAAAAAATAGAAAACAATAAAATTAGTTCCTACTCTTTAAAGTTCCATACTTCAATATGACAAAAAGATGTTTCTCATTTATTCTTCTTCACATGCATAATCTTCAGGTGACAGCCCGAACTTTTCTTCTGAACATCTGCAACTAAATAAATGATCATGAGTTAGTCATTTAGCACAATATACACCACTCTGTGGGTAATCACACTCATTTACAAAACTTAACAATGTTTTTCCATCCAATGGTTTTCTTAAAACAAGTGAAAACCAAGGGAGGATGAAATGCAGCACTTTGGAGAAGCTGGGGAGGGGCTGATGCTGCCTGAAGGACCTTGGTTTTCTGCCTTTAAAGAATTAGAAATAGCAAGACAAAACATGTTAATATTCTTTTCCTTTTGAAATGTAAATACGCTTAACCCACAGAACCAACGCTAATTTATTTATTTTTCAAAGGAAAGGAAACAAGCAAATAAGCAAACGAAATCTTCTGTTCCTTGTTCAGCCCAGATACTTTAAAGCTAAGCCTTAGAGAGGGCAATGGGACGGCCCTTGCATGCTCAGTGTTTGAGCTTAATCCTGGTAACTGAAAGAGCAGAGGCCTTCTGTTGTCTTTGTGGTGGCAAATCTGAAATATTACCCAAATGCTTTTCCTTTTTCTTGGCATGAAATGATATCTTGTCCATATTTAGAAGGTTAAGTGTTATGTTTTAATATATGTATATAAAATGCCATGATCAGTTCAGGTAATTAGCATAAATCTTGCCATCCTCTTTGCTAGCTATGAGTCTTTTTTTTCTTTTTCATTGCAATTAAATTCTTTTCTCACACAATATGTCCTGATTACAGTTCTTCCTGTACTCCTCCCAGTGCCTCCACACCTCCCTACCGTCTCTCATTAGAAAAGAGCAGGCTTCTAAGAGATAACAACCAAGCATGATAAAATAAAATATAATAAAATGGAAGAAAAACCATTATATCAAGTTGGGCACAGCTACCCAATAGGACGAAAAGAGTTCCAAGAGCAGGTACAAGAGATAGAGACATACTAATTCTCATTGTCGGTTTTTAGTAAAAAAATACTAAAATGTTGTAATTTATACAGAGGACCTGGTGCAGGCCATGTAGGTCCTGTGTCTGCTTTCTCTGTCTCTGGGAGCTTAGAAGAGCTTTGCTTGGTTGAATAGGAAGGTCTTTTTCTCCTGGCTCTTAGAATCTCTGGGGAATTCCTTGAATTCTAAGAGGAGGGACTTGATGGAAACTTAGACTCTTTCTAGGCTTAAGATCAGGTTGTGGGTCTTGGCATCTTCCCCATCTGCTACTGTAAGAAGCCTCTCAGATGATGAGTAGAAAAGGCAGTGATCTAAGAGTACAGCATATTATCATGACTGTCCCTTTGGTCAGTAGTGTTCAGTTTTGCCCTAGGTCTCCTGCCAACAACTCAATTGAACACAACCCAGCCCTAACACTAGAGGACTTGTGCGCAAGAAACTTGGCGAATTGAGAGTCCATCTCTCCCATTACCAGGAATCCTCATTAGGATTACATCATAGATGGCAGGAACTTTCTCCCACACTAGGTTTCCATGCCACCCCCACGGCCCTCCAATTCCTACTTCTCTGCCTGTACTCTCTCCATCTACCTCAGCCTCTCCCAGCTGCTCATCACTTCCTGCTGCCATCGATACCCATCCCCGGCTTGCCAGTTTTTGTGACATGAAGCTACGTCTCTCATATCCCTGTTTTCTCTTGTACGTTTTGTCATGAAGGGGAGTAAGATTCTGTCAAAGACCTTTTCTGCATGTGGTAAAGATGACCATGTGATGATTTTTGGCGATATTTCAGTTTGTTTATGTAATGGATTAATTACATTGATTGCTTTTCACATATTACACCATCTCTGCACCTCTGCGATTAGGCCTACTTGATTATGGTGGACGACCTTATTGATATAATCTTGGATCCAATTTGCAAGAATTTTATGGGAAATTTTTCATCTATGCTGATAAGGAAAATTGGTCTGTAATTATATTTCTTTGTTGAATCTTTATGTGAAATGAGTACCAGGATAATTATGGCCTCATGAAAGGATTAGGCAATGTTTCTTCTATTTCTTTTACTTCTTAATAACTTGAGAAGTATTGGCATAAACTCTGTTTTGGAAGTCTTTTAGAACATGTCTGTTTAAATTCTTGTATCTATTTGATTTAAGTTTGGTAAGTAGTGCCTATCAAGAACATTATATATGGCTGCTCTTCCGGGTCCTGAGTTCAATTCCTAGCAACCACGTGGTGGCTCACAAACATCTATAATGAGATGTGGTGCCCTCTTCTAACCTGCGGGCTTACATGCAGGCAGAACGCTGCATAATAAATAAATCTTTAAAAAATTATCCAGTTGCTTTAGATTTTCGTAGCTTAGGGAACATAAACTTCTAAAGCATGTCCTTATGATTCTTTGGATTTCCTTGGTGTCTGTTGTTATGTTCCCCTTTTCATTTCTGCTTCTGTTAATTTCTTTTTTTAAAAAATTTGATATTTTATTTATTTACATTTCAAACGTTAGCCCCTTTCCCAGTTTCCCCTCTGCAAACTCCCTATCCCACCCTCCTTCCCCTGCTTCTATAAAGTTCCTCCTCCATCCACCTACCCACTCATGCCTCACAGCCCTAGCATTCCTCTACACTGGGGCATCAAACCTTCACAGGGTCAAGGACCACCCCTCCCTTTGATGCCAGATAAGGCCCCTTTACCAAATTTAGTCCTTCCCCTAACTCTTTCATTGGGGTCCCTGTGATCTTCCGATGGTTGGCTTCTTGGAATATCTGCATATTATTGGTCGGATCTGCAGAGCCTCTCAGGAGACAGTTGTATTAGGTTCCTGTCAACAAACACGTCTTAGTATCAAAAATAGTGTCTTGTTTAAGGTGTCTGCATGGATGATCTGCAAGGGGCAGTCTCTCAGTGGCCTTTTTCTTCACTCTCTGTTCACCTTTTGTCCCTGTATTTCTTTCAGACAGGAGCAATTCTGGGTTAAAATTTTGGAGATGGGTGGGTAGCCCCATCCTTCAGCTGGGGGACCATGCCTTACCTCTGGATATGGTCTCAACACATTCTCCCTCTCTTTTATGGAGTATTTCAGCTAATGTCACCCCCATAGGGTGGTGGGAGACTCTTGCTTTCCTAGCATCTGGTACTTCTTGATTGCTGCCCCCAGTTCCCTATCCCCCGTTGCAACATACCTTTGTTCTATTTCCTGACTCTCTGTACATCTCCATCTCCTCTTACAGCTGATTCTGCCCCTATTTTCCCCCCCCCTCCTTTATTCCTCCCAAGTCCCTTCTACCCTCTACTTCCCTTGATTATTTTGTTCTCCCTTCTAAGTAGGACTGAAGCATCCACTCATTGGTCTTTCTTCCCCTTGAGCTTCGTGTGGCCTGTGAGTTGTATTGTGGGTTTTCCAAGCTCTTTGCCTAATACCACTTATCAGTGCATACATACCATGTATGTTCTTTTGTGACTGAGTTACCTCACTCAGGATGATATTTTCTAGACCCATCCATTTGCCTGCGAATTTCATGAAGTAATTTCTATACTCTATCTCTGACTTTTTATAAGTTTGAATGGGTTTGTCTATCTTGTTGATTTTGTCATAGAACGAACTTTGTTTTGTTGATCAATTACATTCTTTTATTTGTTTCTATTTTATTTGTCTCTTCCCTCAGTTATTTATTTCTTGCTACCCACTTCTCTTGTGTGTGTGTACTTCTTTTTGTTCTAGACTCTAGAATCTAGAGCTTTCAGATGTGCTGTTAGTTTACTGGTTTTGGATCTCTCTAATTTTTTATGTAAGTATTTAGTGCTATGATCTTTTCTGTTTGCTCCATGTTGATTATGTCCCATAAATTTGGGCATTCTGTGTATTAATTTTTATTGAATTCTAGAAAGTTTTGTCTTGAGCCATTATTCATCCAGCAGGAAGTTTTTCAGTTTCTGTGAGGTTTAAAGATTTCTTTTGTTTCTGTTGTTATTGATAGCTCTTTAATCTATAGTAGTCTGACCAGATGCAGAAAGTTATTTCAAATTTGTTCTATTTGTTGAGACTTGCTTTGTGTCTTAGTATGTAGTCAGTTTTAGAGAAACTTTCATGAGGTGCAAAGAAGGTACATTCTTTCATGTTTGGGTAAAATCATATGTAATTATCTCTGTTTATTTATTTTGATGACTTGTCCACTGGTAAGAATGTAGTATTGAAGTCTCCCATTATCAGTTTATAAGGGCATTCAATACATGCACTGTATTTTTGGGTTTTTTTGTTTGTTTATTTGTTTTTGTATTTTTGTTTGTATTGTTGTTTTGTTTTTGTATTTTTTTACAGAGGCATAGAAGATTAGAATTGAAATGTCACCTTGATGAATTTTCTTTTGATAAATATGCATTATCCTTCCCTACTTTGATTCATTTAGTTTTGAAGTCCATTTTTGTTGCTATTAAAATGAAAGAAATACCCAATTTAATAAAGATGGAGAAAAAAGAATTAGCATATCCTAAATATGTGTATAAAGAAATATGAAGAAACATGCCAGTATTAATTCAACATTGTACTACTATTACAATAAACTTTTTGTTTTTTCTTTTTCCAAAAAAAAAAAAAAAAATGACTATGCCAGCATCCTTGTTAGGTGATTTCCTTTTCATATCTTTTCCAACCCTTTATGCTGAGGTAATGTCTGTTCTTGATACTGAGGTATGTTTCATGGATGCAAAAAAAATGATGGACCCTGCTTTTTCTCAATTCTCCTGCTTCTGCTTCTCCTCCTTCTCCTCACTCTCCTTCTTCTATTGTTTCTTTTTCCCCCTGAGGTGGAGGTACTGTATGTGTGTACATGAGCTTCTTTTCAATTTATTTTGCCTTTTTCTAGATAATTTATTTCCTTGGTGGTTTTTTAGGTTTGAGTTTTCATTCTAGCATTTTCGGTAGGGTTGTTTTTGTAGATAAATTTTGTTTAATTTAAATTTATGATGGGATATATTATTTTCGTTATCTATGGAGATTGAAATTTTTTTCAGGTATAGTAGCCCGGGCTGGCATCTTCGGTGTTTAGAGTCTGCAGCACATCTGTCCAGGCCTGTCTGGGTTTTAGCATCTTCATTGAGAAGTCCAGTAGATTACTACTAGGTCTAGCTTTATGAGTTGCTTGATCAGTTTCCCTCATAGCCTTTAACATTCCTTTCTTGTTCTATATATTGGTATTCTGATTATTATGCAGTGAGGGGATTTCCTTTTCTGTTCTAGTCTTTTGATACTCTGTATGCTTCTTATAACTTCATATGCATCATTTTCTTATGTTAGCAAAATTTTCTATGGTTTTATTGAAAATATTTTCTGGCCCCTTGAGATCAGATTTCTTCTCCTTTCTCCCTTCTTATAATTTTTAGGTCTGGTCTTTTCATAATATCCCAGATTTCCTGGATATTTTGTTTCAGGAGAATTTTTTTTTAGATTTAAGATTTAACATATTTTTGGACTGATGTATACATTTCATCTATTGTATCTTTAATGCCTGTAGTTCCTGTTTGAATTCCTACAGTTTTCATTTCCAAAATTCCCTCAGTTTATATTTTCTTTATTGATTCTATTTCTGTTTTGTGTCTCTTTAAAAGATTTATCGATTTTTCTCTACTTTTCTGTTTGTACTTTCCTGGATTTCTTTAAGAGATTTATTAATTTCCTCCTTAAAAACTTCTATCATCTTCATAGAATTTGTTGCAGATATATTGCCCTGGCTGTTATTGTGTTTTTATGTTGGGAGCTAGGTATCTGCGTTTGTCGTGACTATAGTTTTGGGTACTGATTTGACCAAGCCAGCTCAGTCAACAGGGTCTCAAGTGAGGGATGAGGATTGAAGAAGAAAGACAAACAAAACTACAACATGACTCCAGCTTGTACTGAGGCTGAAGCAGCTTTATTTTTCTCCAGCCTGATTTTATACCATTCTAGGCACATGCAAAAAGCATGGTCAGCTCTTAGATCAAAGACAAAATAATTAAGTAAAGTAGAACGCAAAGAGATCACATAAGGTAGTCATTCAGCAAAGTAGTAAACAAAGCCCCATGGTCACTGTTTCTAATATTCTCTTTTTTTAATTGGACATTTATTTACATATCAAATGTTATCCCCTTTCCAAGTTTCTCGTTCATAAACCTCCTATCCCATTCCCCATCCCCCTTCCTCTATGAGGGTGTTCCCCCACCCAACCAATTCTTATCTGAGCCTACTTCCTTGTCGGAGCCCAGAGACAAATGCCAAATTCCTAAACAGTGGCATCAAAACCTCTCAACACTGATTTATGGATTTGTCTTTGTCAGGTGGGTGTTTTAGTCCCTGAATTTTTGTTTCTGTAGTAAGAACAATTTAAGCAATTATGACTAGCTTACAAATAAATGAGATTTAGACTATGGTTATTTTATTAGGCTTTGACAATTACTGGAAGTTAATCTACTCTTCTAATTGCAGACCTGGCTATCTTCCTAGTGATGCACCCCAAATATCTGCTGTTTTTCCTGGCGATGTGCTCATGCTTCCTCTTCCCTCCTCCTTCTCCTTCTTCTTTTCTCACAGACTCTCTTCCTCCAAACAAGTCTCTTCTATCCCACCTAACTCTAATCCCTCCAGTAAGTGGGTGTAGTGGATTTTATTTAACCAAAACTTTTAAATCAAGGAATGAGGTTTGCACAACAAAAGCTTGTAAACTCACTGGGTAGCCTCAGGTATAGAATTTAGCACTGCAATACATAGCAAGTGACCAGACTGCAACAGTTTCTTTCCTGGGCTTTTGGAGAGTAGATTGGCTGTTTGTTGCCAGTTTGACTGACTTGTTCAGCTGATGTGTTCTCAGAGGATACCTGATGGTGTTTGAGCTGAAATACTTGAATGCATTGAGGGAAGGAAGTCTGGAGAAGAAAGCCTTTGTGAGCCGTTGGTGATATGGTCAGAGAGGTAAGGGAGACTGGAGATCATTTCCTGCTAGAGAGCTGGAGAGCTGGGACCTCCAGAGCAGTAGGAAAGTTGCATGTCTGATATCAGCCTACTTATTTCCCCAGTAGGAGTTGGAGGGGCCTGCTGTGTTTGGAGCACAAGACAATGAATTCAACAAATGGGGAGCGGAAAGTTAGAAGGGAAGGATCTGTGGGATCCATGAAAAATGGGAACAAGAGGTCAGGGAACACTACCTAGAATTTTCTGTTGCAGAGCTGGGCATGAGACTGTGGAAGTGGAACTAGGGGAACAGCAAGAGAAGAGGTCTGTTGGCAGCCTGTCTAGCTCTGGCAGGCATGGCTTGTGGGTTAGCACAAAGTGCCTGCTGGAGTTGGGGGCTGAGAAAAAGCAATGAAACATAGTAGAGGACTTAGGAAGGGATGCTAAGTGGGAGTCACAGGATATGGGAGGGATGGTAAATGGATGGAAAGGAAGGCTACCAAGGGTGTTCTGCTTCAGAGCTAATGGTGGCACTCAGGATTGGATCTGGAGGGGCATGAAGTAGGAAGAAAGTCTTCAGGTGTCCTGCCTGGGTTTCTGGCAGATGTGGGTGACTTGTGGATTAGCTTGGAGATGTGTCCTGGAGTTGGGGACTCTTTTTCTTATCTGTGTGTAATATTTCAGTCGCTTTGCCTTCTGATGCTGTATAAGAGACGTCCTGGTTAAAGGCAGCATGCAACGCCTTGAAACAAGCCAGAGTAATGATGGTGCCAGAATTCAATTTGGTGAACCAATTAGTTATTTTATTTCCAAACAGGAGATAGGTGAAGGGTTACATACAGGAGCAGGGATGACCCCATAACAACAGCATCACTACCTACCCTAATCCCCACACCAATATGGGTGACATTGACCAAAGCATAAGCCCTGGAGCTAAAGAGCCCTTGCATGCAGCTAAAGTGGTCCGATGATGTCCATATCTTTACACCTCAGAATCTCCTCTTTCGGTAGTTGTCTACCATTCTCAAAGCTGGAAAGGTCATTTGAGACTTGCATCTTTCTGCATTCCCAGACACATGGCATTAATTTGCCTCGAGAGTCCCACAAACCTTCTCCTTTCTTCCTATAGCAAGTGTGTCAATTGAGAGGAAACCATGAAATAGCAGCTATGCTCCTGTGGGGTGGTGGGCTGGGAAAGGCACCCTGATTCCTGGTCTACATAGGCTGAAACCCCAGGTACCCTAAGGGATGGCAGGAGCATTCCCAGTCTCCCAGGAGATCAGGACCTTCTCACATAGCTACAGCCCCCACAGCACCCTATAGAGAGGTTTGAGACAGATCAGTCATGTGGGGCAATGCCCCAAGCCTTCCTCCACAGGTAAGGACATGACTAGACATCACATATGCTCAAGACAGATCAGTCATGCAGAAGCAGGACCACGCCCTCAAATATGGAGATGAGGCATTCCCAAGCTCTCTGGCCAAACCAAAAGGAAGTACCTGCTGTCAGACCCTGACCCATTCCCAAACTGCATTTTAGAATCCTGTTCAGAAGGATTAAAGGTGTGCAGGAACTGACGTAAGAGTTGTAACACCACCGATTGGGGAAGAGATCTGCTCTTCTGAAATCACCACCAGAAGCTCCCCTGCACCCCTCACCGGGTAGTCAGTCCCCTACTGGCTCAGCCTGGCCCTATGGGAGGCAGAGCAGCACCAGCAGAAGAGGTGGGATCAGTTCCCCATCCCTGCCAGAGTTCTCTCCCCTCACTGGAACCTACACACATAGTGGACCAGAGCTCTCCATGGAAAGCCTCCAGCGCGAAGCCCCACATCCTCCCTGGCTTGTCCTGGATTAAGTACAGTGTGGGAAAGAGAGATAAAATAAGAACCTTCATTTGTAAGGTTTTTATTTGTTAACTATTTATTTATTAAGAGAACATTTTACAATGTTCTATTTTATTGTGATGAAATACTTAATGTCAGGAGTAGATTCTGACCATACATCCAAATGTCCCATAGAGTGTCATTGTCTATAGGAACAATACAGGTCTCTGCAGCTCATCCTGCTTAATTTTGAGGTGATTGCTTGGTGACCTTGTATTTGATTCTCTCACTAGTCCTACCATACATCATTCCACCCTGATGCTATGACTTTAAATGGAAATACGGCTTAAATTGTTTTCTTCTGAACAACACTTCAACTGTGTAAGTCACCAGATACCATTAATCATCTTCATCTGAGTAGCTTACCGGTTTTGAATTTCTTCTATGCAGTCACTAATTTATATGTTGTAGTTACTCAAGTTCCTACTACATGTTCTGTTGGTGTCTATGATTACTCATTCAATGGGTCTTGTTGTTTGCTCTTTCCCATTAAACAGAATAAAAATTAATTTGTAACATTATTGTAAATTCAGTCCTAGCAATAGATATATGCTATACAATTCAATTACATTTCTAGAAGAAAGTATATAACAAAAACATTGTAATGAGTGAATGTATCAATGAATCAGAAACTGAACTACAAATTTATTACATTCAGTGGGGAAAAAAATCTTAATTGTAAGTGAGGGAATTGGTTGTTTGTTTTGTTTTGTGTTTGGGCTGAGTGTTTAGTAGGCAACCACTCTGCTAATGAACTATGTTCCCATCCCATCCCAGCTTTCTGTCTAACATAATGGCTTAGAGAGAAGGTCTTAATCAAGTTTCCCAGGTCAATTTAAACAGATTCTACAGCTGAGGATGGCCTCGAATTTGTGAGCATCCTGCCACCATCTCCTTAGTAGCTATGATTACAAGGTCACACCACAAGAACCTTATTTGACAACCCATGATATATATTTTATGTATGCACATATTAATGATAAAAGGAACCAAATCTCAGGTCTGTTTGGGGAGACTCTTACAAGACCATGATCATCTAGTATTTGGTTACTATTATTTTATAATTAGGATATTTTGTGCTGTTTTCCTATAATCCATGAACTGCAATAGACCTTTGGAAAATGTGATTAAAATAATCATTTCATTCATTCTTTTATTTAGAAAAATATGGCTACTATAGAAAAGAGCTCCCCATTTTTCCTTGTGTGACTATTTATTGGTAGTTTATCAAGAAAACTGAAAAGTGAAATAGCAGCCGCTGATATATCATAATGAGCAGGCCAACAAGACGATAATCATTAATATATTGACTGCTAATTATGTTATTTTGGGGGAAAGGCATATGGAAACATCAAGTTTCCTGTCATAAAAACTCCCCAAGACAGAGAAAATGTTATCATAAAAGTCTACAAGTAAAAATGAAATCTGTGTATTACTATATCACATTCCTTTTAATTATGTAAACAATAGCATTTTTAAAATGTGTTTAAAATATCTACATTTTTCACCAACAAGTCCCCAGTGCTTGGGAGGCAGAGGCAGGATTATGAGTTCAAGATCAGGCTGAGTAACATAATGAAAGCATGCTTCAGATATTTACACGTCATAGAAATTTTAAAGGGCATAAGCAAGTTTCATGCACTTTGACCAAATTTTGATGAATTTCAATGTTTTACACTATCATGAAAACCTGTTTCCTACTTTGTAATTTCAGAAATACTATGTGAATGTCTATAAAATATAGTCATTTGATAATTGTGATCTTTACCCATCATAACTCATTTGCAGCCTATAATATTCTGTGTGTTGATAGTTTTCTCCTTATTGCTAAGTTATTTCACATGATATGACTTTGCTGCAGTTTGTCCAATGATTGTCTCTCTAAGAAACAGATAGATTTTCAGTTTGAATCCCTTAAAGGAAAAAAAATGTAAATGCATTTCTCATTTCTCTCAATAAAATCAAAAATACAGTTTTAGGTCATATGATAGGAAATATTTTTATTGTTAAAAAACTATGTTACTTTTTATTTCAATCAGAAATATGTGAAGAATCTTGCTCCTCTGTAGCTTTTTACATTCGGTATCAACTCTATTTTTATATTAATTCCTCTACTGGATAGGCTGTATCTCATAAAGGGTTTATTTAGCCTTTCCCTATTGGCTCATAATATTAAATACTTTTCTGGTTTTTTTTTCAAGCATATACTGTCTTTGAACAAATGAAGAGTCTCAGGTATCTACTCTACAGGTAAAGACATGGGGATGGAGAGATAGATTCACAGTTAAGAACCTTTTCCCTGCTTTCACAGATTTCAGCACCAATCTTGAGAAACTAACAGCCAAGGGATTCTTCAGCACCAGGAAATCTCAGGCCGACTTTTGATCCCCACAAGCTCTCATATTCATGCAGTATAAAATCAAAAGGGAACACACAAGCACATGAATGAAAATAAATAAGTGGCAAGGAGGGGGGCTCAAGGGGATATAAATAGATTTCCTTGGAAGGGGATATAGAATTAATTTTGAGCATGGGTATCCTAGTTAGGCTTTCCATTGCTTTGAAGAGACTCCATGACCAAGGTAACTCTTATAAGAACAACATTTAATTGGGGCTGTCTTAGAGGTTCAGAAGTACAATCCATTGTCATCATGGTGGGAAGCATGGCAGCATTCAGTCAGCTATGGTGTTGTAGAAGGAATTAAGAGATCTGCTTCTTGACCTGAGTGCAGCCAGGACCTCAAATCCCACCCCCCACAGTGACACACTTCCTCCAACAAGTACCTAGCAGTACTACTCGTTATGGGCCAAACATAATCAAACCACCACAGTGGGCTAGGGGTGGGTGGTGATTGGATCAGGTAATGGAGATAATGCTAGCGAAGACTCCTAGCAATGGGAAATTTGGAGCCTGAGCTGGCCATTGTATGTAGTTTCTAGTGGAAGGGCTGTGGCATTGACCAAGCCAAAAAACCTTCAACCTACAATTTTCTGCCTGCTAGATGTGCTAGGGTAATGGTAGCACTGAAGTTATGGGGCTGGTCTACCAATGACTGGACCAACTTGAGGTCCCAGACATGAAATGGAACCCTTACCTTACACCACCTTGATGGCCTGGTACCAGAGGCAGGATAGCTCAGAGACCTAAGAGAGAACCCTACATAACTAGCAAAATAAAATAAAAGTCAATGAAGTGATTCTTAATGATATTCTGGTATACTCATAGATTGGTTTATAGACCAATTGTCATCATACAGTCTTCATCCAGCAACTGATGGATGAAGATGCCAAGACCCATAGTGCCAGCGGCCAGCCCAGGCATTAGTCTTCATTTTCCTGTTGGTTCTTCTTGAGGCAGCGAAGGGGGAAGAGCATCGGCGGAGGGTAAGACTTTGTCTTATGAGATATGGGGTTTAAGACTTTGTCTTACGAGATATTTAGGGTTGCTGTATAATAATGTTTACTTAGTTAAGTCTAAGTTACTATGTTACTGTAGCTGATTTACTTATCTATGTCTGAATCACTATGCTCTGCTACTGTAACTGACCAGCCTTCTGTGTTCCTGTGAGGCCAGAAACTGTAGTCTCTGGCATTTAGCACCTCATTCTAAAAGAGCAGGAGATAAAGTAAAGGATTAATTGCTAAAGCCTTTTCCCTTTTGTCCCTATGCCTCTTGCTTGTCAGGTTGGGGGAAGTTTGGAGCAATAAACTTCTATTTGAACCAAGAGAAGTGAATAGTGCTTGCAGAAGGAAAAACTTTTACATAGCCAAATATGCATAAACGTATATAATTTCATACAAATTGCATTTATACATTTCCACTCAATCAGTTGGGCCCACCTTACATACATTCTCACAATTACATTCTTACCCATACACATGCATACATTCTCACAATCACATACTTACATATCAATACTTACATCGATACTTACATATGCATATGGAGCAAAAGACCAAGCACCAGTGCAAAAAGAACTCACTCATTCTGAATGAAAGATGAGCTCCAATCTTTATTGCATAGAGAAAAGAAATAGCTTTTACCCTTTTAATGCTAAAAGAATTAAGCCCAAGTTTGTAAGAGAAAAGCTTGTTCCTTTTAATAAGACTAAGCCTGCCTTGCTATTAAGAAATGACCTATTCTCTCCCATGGTAAGGAAAAACCTGCCTGCTCCTTCTGCTCTTTCCAGCATCTTCTATTTTCCTCTGTGTTCTGCACACTGTTCTCTTAGTATTTTAAGTTACCTATAGTCTCTAAGTTATTCCACTCTTCATTTCTTCTCAGCCCAGATCTTTTAAGCTCAGTTCTCCTTAGCTCAATTCAGCTCGGTTCTCCTTCACTCAGTCCTGACTCTTCAACTCAGTCCGCTCCAGCCCAGTCTTTCTGTGTATCTTTGTCCTCAGCACTTAAACATCTTTCAGAATACATAATCACATGTTACAAAGTTCATCACAAGTTCATATGAAAGGTCAAATCATAAACTGAAAGTTTACAACAGAGAATGTTTACATGCATATGTATCAGGAGTAATTATCCGGCTAACCATCCATCATCTGTCACAGCTCCATAGGTTCAGTGAAGGTTTAAAACCATAACTAAGTTATTAGTGAAGTTTTGTATAGATAGATAATATTTTATCCTCTATCCTAGCACCTAAAATAAACCATTAGTTCCCACTTTATGACCTTTGGTAAATTGTTTTATAACCTCTTGGAGTGTGCTCTGAGTAGGAGAAAGTCTAGTTACTGTCTAAGAGCAATTAACTGGTGACACTTGGGAGACTGGCAGAGTTCTCACTGCAGTTTTGACTATCAGAAAGAGACTTAATAACAGTCCCACTATAAAAGAGCTTAGTAATCATTATATAATTTTAGAACTTCTTATAGGATCATCATTAAGACTAAAGAAGTCATTTATTTGTCTATATAGCATCACTATGAGACATTCCATCTTCATAGATCTGCAGAGATCTGCTCCAAAGGGGTGATTGTTATATATGTCTAATAATAACAATAGGAAAAGCATTTTAACAGCAGGAATCTTTCCTAAAATGAATCCCTTACAGCCTTGTTTAATAAGGGAGAACCAGTTGCAGATTATAAAATAATCTGAGGATGGCCATCTCAGGATGATCACCTGCTAGTTATTAGCTTGTCCCGTTATGGCTCCTGACATAGCCAAATATTAGGTGGACCTTATCGAACCCCGTGGAAGAGGGGGAGGAAAACTTGTAGGATGCATAGGGTTTGAGGATGCCATGAAAACATGGCCCACAAAATCAACTAAACATAGCTCATGGGAGCTCACAGAGACCTGACCAGCAATCATGCTGCTTGCCTGGGTCTGAGCTAGTCATCTGCATATATGTTCTTGTGGGAGTCCTGACAATGGGCGTGATTGTGTCTTTGACTCTTTTACCTACTCTTGAGACCCTTTTCTTCATATTGGATTGCCTCATCCAGCCTTGATATAAGGGTTTGTTCCTAGGCTTATTGTAATCTGTTAGACCGTTTTCAGTTGATATAATTGGGAGAACCTGCTTTTTTTTTCCTGAAGGGTAATGGAGAAGGTGTGGATCTGGTAGACAAGGGAGGGTCAGTGGGAGGTGTAGAGAGAGGGGAAACTGCCGTTGGTACACAATGAGTGATAGAAGTATAAACAAACAAATACAAATAGAATAAGTAGAACCCAGAATTGGTAAAGACAGAGTTGAAAGCTTCAATCTGAGAATAACATCCTGCTGTGTCCTATCTACTACATGTTGCTGATCTTTCCTCACACCCGTATAAAGTCAGTTGTCTTCCCTGCAATGGCTGACGTGTTGAAGGAAGCAATCACATTCCATCTTTACAATGGGTTTTAAAAATCACTTCTTGAATACTTCAAAGTTAAAATTATTAAAGGATGTAAATTGCTAGAAAGCAAGAAATTCGCACTTTATGGACACATTAAACTCTCCTTTTATCAATAAACCAGAGTGGTGTTCATTCCCAGGCTCATTTCACAACTAAGATGGGAACAGAAAGTAGCAATGCATTTCTAAGGAAATAGGGGAAATGTGCTTCTGTTTTAACGCATTAACAAAAGCATCTATTTAAGTTAAAAGAAAGTAGAATGTGGCAGAGGTAAGAGAGACTGAGGAAAGGACATGGGGCCACTTTCTCTCTGCCTCCATCTCTTGCCTGTATAGTCTAGCCACAATGGAATCAACAGTGGGGTAGGTGCTCATGTTAATTGTAGACTCACAGACACTTTCCAGTTGAAATTAATTAATTGCCTTTCTCATGTTGGGAGAAGCCTACTGTGATATTTGAGACACAGGGTCATGATTCTCTATACGAACTTTGTATTTGATTACATTAGCTCTGACAGACTTCTCACTAAGGACTTTATACACTTCAGTCAAGAGCAATATTATCCATAGCTGCTTGAGATTAGTCTTTGATGCCCAGGCTTTTCTGTTTTTCAAGGACTGTAATTCTTATTCACTCAATATGGGTATTTATCATTCCACCTGTATTTCAACTATTGCCTGGTGTTTGGTATATTTTATTTGAAGATTGGCAAAGCTTTTATCATCACATGTGATTAAAACAATCTGCACAAGGATTGGCCCCTTACCTTAAATCTGGAAGAGTCTCAAATCTATCATGATTAAATAAAAACACTATCACAAAAGACTGTGTTAGCAAACAGTACCAGCTTACATCAGGAATAATTTATCTATTTGTTCATTTGGTTAAAGAGATATTTACAGACCAAGAAAATAATTTTGTGGAATTCTAAAATGGGTATTTTACAAAGAGGAGAGGTTGAAATGGCTGAGCAGCAAAGCCCCAGGATGCTGTGGTCAAATGGTGTGCTATATATTGCAATACAGAAACAAGTCCAGAAGTCAATATCTTCTGCTCAGGAGGGGAGCATTTTTAGGTCACTCGAACTTTTAAGTCATTTTTGTTCCAGTCAGAGTCTGCAGCAGCCACTTCAACTTCAGAGGGTCCTCAAAGCAGTGTGAGCTCAAGCTCGGGTAGAAGGAAAATTGCATCAGGCAGCCTGCAAAACAGACACTGGGAGGTTAGCTCAGCACCAGGACGTTACGTGTGGTAATGTTTGTAGTGGGCTGAGTCAGAGGAAAAAAAGGACAGCCAAAAAACTTTCTATTTAAAATTTCTCAATGTAGGAAGGTCATAGACAATAAAATTGAAATATCTTTATATTAAATATGCCACTGGATAGTTTAAGAAAAAATGAAGACTTGAGTTAGAGAATGTAAGGTAAAACAGATAGGAATCAGAGGACTATCCTAAGCAGCACAGATCAAAATCAATGTCCTTATTTTATTTTATTTTATTTTATTTTATTTTATTTTTACTTTTAGTTAGGTTGAGGCCATGATTGGACAGTAAGAAAAAAAAGGCGGGGGCAAAGTTTTTGTAAGGCTGGAGAGAAGGGGAAGGGAAAGGACAATCAAGATGGAGAAGAGAAGGACAACCCAGATCTGGGTGGTCTTGATTTGTATATTTTTTAAGGGATGGATTTCTGTAGACAAATTTATCTTATCCAGGTGGGCAGTTTATATCCTTATCAATTGGTTGTGAATTTATCGTGTGGATGTATGTAGGTTGAGAATTTAACATATAAATCTCATTGGCGAGTTACGGTTTATCAAGTCATGATTTCACTGGGAAGTTGGGAGTTTATACTTTTAACTACCAAGGAGCGGTTGTTGGGAGTGTGTAGCAGGGATCTTCCATAGGGCGGCCCATGCTGGACTTCTAGAGCCCCGACTTTACTGGGTAGCTGGAACCATATAGTAGAGCTGCTGGGAGAGATACTAATCAGAGATAAAGTATGGTTAGTTCCATTTGGCCTCACGGGTGCTGGCGCTAATGCAGGATAAAAAGGTTTAGGTTTTTTAATACTTACTACAACATATCCTAAGATTTAATCTTAAAATAGGCAAAGTAATTTCACTTAAGGAACATGGACATTTAAATTTGAAGAATATAAAAAGGAGACTTAATTAAGCAAATTTAAGGAGTTAAGTTTTTTTTCCGAAGGATGGAATGGCTAATTAACTAGATTAATACAGGGGCTATTTATCATAGTTCAGATATTATGCAAAGTGACCATGCAGGCCCATCCAGAATAGACTCTATCTTGGTTGTGTTACAAGTTCTAGGTTTTGCTTAACTCTGAATTACACTTGGTAAGGAGTTTGTGAGTGTTTGTCAGTCTTGTAAGAGAGGCTCATTCAAACTAACTGATCTCAAGAACACAGCTTTTTGTAAGCAATAATGCTTGTTGTATGAAAATTGTTTTTCAGTAGTAAATGCTATATATGTACATTATACATGGTACATATTTCCCCATTATCAGAACACCTAGGAAGAATAATAATAGCATGGCTTTGTGCTATAATTAAAATCATAGTATTGTAGTCCTAGATACAATCTGAACACATTTAAATTTGTCAAACACTGGGCAACATTTACTGATAATTTTTGTTTAGAAGGAAGGATCCATTTGGCTTTGGGCAGTGGTTTGAATACTGTGACCCTTTAATACAGTTCCTCATGTTGTGGTGACCCCAACCATAAAATTACTTTGATGCTACATCATAAGTATAATTTTGCTAGTGTTATGAATTATAATTTGAATATATGATATGCAAGATATCTGATATGGGACACCTGGGAAAGGGTTGACCAACCTACAAGAGGTCTGTGTCCCACAGGTTGAGGACCACTAGCTTAGGGTAACCTCTTCATTCCTTTTACAAATACAAAGCAAATACAAGCTAAATGATAGCAAAATGTATCTACTCATTTGGGAAACAGAGTATTATTATTTAATCCTGACTTTCCTGGAGCTCACTGTGCTACCAGGCTGCATTTCAACCTGTAGTGATTCTCTAGTCTCTGCCCCTGAGTGCTGGAATTCCAATTACACAGTAACACATAGCTCAGACCAGCAAAATTTAAAACTGTTTCTATACCTTTTCTTACTTCACTCATTTCATCATAGACAATAGAACTATAGATTATGTACGTATTCGTCTTACCAATTCTATTCCACTAGAAAACTCTAAGACAGATTTTGTGCTCTAGATAGTTCTAGAGCAACAGGAGTCTAAGGATGATTTTTTTAAGTATTTGGAATAGGCTTTCAAATTTGACAACACCTACAGTTACTGCAGCCTCTCTAGTTACAGAAACTTCACCTAGAACCTTAGAGAGTAGTGAAATCCCACATATGAACTATATTACAAATTTAAGGAGACAAATTCATTTTTTACCCTGATTCCCCAATTGTGAGAGGAAATGGATTTTGTGGTTATACGTATGAAACTTTTGACAAGTTGTGAAAAAAGAAAGCCACAAGGAAGATACTGGTGCTGCTTGGCTGCTTGGCATCTCTGGATAAATTGATATAGGAAAAACAGAAGCTCATGATCAAATTAACCAACTTTCCAAGCACCTAAGAATGCGGTGAAAGGCAGAAATGAACTCAGTGGCAAATTGTCTTGTTCCAGATGCACATTTACAGTCTCAACATTTTTAAGTGTTCTCTGGAAGAGAATATTCTTCCCAGCAACTTCACAGCTCAAGTGACAGAAGAACAAACCAAAGCCCTCATTATAAGGTTGACCAGATTACAGCAAAAGCTTAAGTCCCAGTCTTGGTGGGCATCAACAGTTAACGTAAGAAACTTAAGCAGTAAAGAGTGGGATTCTGAACCTTGGGATGGAGATAGAGGTGAGGACCCTACTGAAGGTAAGATCCTGGAACCCTCAGATTAACAAGGGTTTATCTCTCATGAGTAAATAGTTTCTCTACCTTCAGCAAAAGATGCCCTCTCAGCCTAACTCCATGAAATACTTCATTTTCCATCTCTGACTGAGGCAATTAATCCTTTATTATTTACTAAACTGGAAGTGACTTTCTCTGAAGAAAATTCCAGCAAAGATTATTCAGATGTCCCTCAAGGCTCATTAATAGTGGCCTCTACAAGGGAAATCAAGGGAAAACAAACAAAAAAAACCACAAACAAACAAACAAACAAAAAATAGGATTGCACTCCTGAAGGGACTGCAGACATTTGTGCCATCACCAGGGACTTGAATGAAGCAGGGGTGGTGGTCCCCACCACATCTCTTTTATCACTTCTGTCTAGTCAGTGAAAAAATCAGATGGAAAATGGTAAATGGCAGTTGACTATCTAAAACTTTGTCAAAAAATTATTCTAATTACAACTCCTTCACCACATATGGTACTGTCCTTACTTAAATAGATTAAGACATCCGGTACATGGTATCTGGCTATTGATCTAGCAAATGCCTTATCTAGGTAGCTATTGTTAATAAGTACCACAAGAAACAGTTTGCTTTCAGTTGGCAAGGTCAGCAGTATACCTTTACAGTTTTCCTTAAACATATATTAACTCTCTGTGCCGTTACATAGTTCAAAGGGATCTTGACAATTTTCTTTGACAAAGTATCACTTTGTTTCACTATATTGCTGACATTATGTTGGTTGGACCCCGTGAGCAAGAGGTAGCAGCTGCTTGGACTCATTGGTATCACATATGTGCATCGGAGGATGGGAAATAAACCCAACCAAAATTCAACAGCCTTCTAACTTAGTGTGATTCTTAGGGTCCAGTGGGACATGGAAAGATAGTCTTTCTGAGGTGAAGAATACGTCATTGCGCTTTGCCCTTCTGAACACTAAGAAAGAAATTCAAAGCTAAGTGGGCTTCCTCAGATCCTAAAGACAGCACATTTCTTACTTGGGTTTGTTACTCTGGCCCATATACCAGGTGACTCAGAAGGTTGCTAACTTTGATTCTGGCCTGAAACAGAAGGCTCTTCAACACATACAGACTGATGTACAGCCTTTATACCACTTGGGACATATGTTCCAGAAGATGGCATGGCACTGAGAGTGTCAGTAGGGACAGCAAAACCGTTTGGGGCATGGCATGCTCTTCTAGATAAATCTGAGACTTTTAGGATTTTGGAGCTGAGTTCTTCCATAATCTTCAGAAAACTACTCTTCCTTTGATGGACAATGCTTGCCCTGTTACTGAGTCTTTTCCTTAGAGTAAATGGAACTTTTGACAATGGACCTACAAGTTGTCATGTGACTTGTGCTGTCCATAATAAACGAGCATTATCTGACCCACCAAGTCATAAAGTAGGACATGAATAGCAGTGACACATTATCAAGTCCTGGAAGCACATACAAGTTTCATGGAGAAGTTTCCCAAGTGCCTAGGATTGCTACTCCCATTTTAATGCTGTCTGCTGCTATGCATGAAGCTCTAGAAATGTGCCCCATGATTATCTGACTGAGGAAGGTTGACTATTGGCACTGCACATTATGCAGGCACCAATCAGAAGTAGACAGCCGTGGGGTTTCAAACTCTTTCTGGAACAACCCTGAAATACACAGGTAAAGGGGAATCTTCATAATGGGCTGGATTTAGACTGTGATATGTCAAACAATTGGGTGAAAGGAGAAATGAGTAAAGGTGTAATTTTTAACTGATTCATGGGTCGTAGATATGGATTGGATGGATTTTCATGGACTTTGAAGGAACATGATTGGAAAACTGGGGAGAAAGAAATCTGGGAAAGAAATATGTAGACAGATCACTCCAATTGGTTGAAGTATGTGAACATACTTATGTCCCATGGATATGCTTACCAAACAGTTACATCAGCAGAAAAGATGTTCAATAATTAAGAGATCATGGCCTATTCTGTGGACAGTAAACATCTTTCCCCAGCTATTCATATAACTCACCAGTGAGCCAATGAACAAAATTGGTATGGTGGTAGATATGGAGATTATATATGGGCTAAATAAAATGAGCATCCACTCACCAAGGCTGATGTGGCTTTAGTAGCTGCTGAGTACCAGATCTGCAAATGGCAGAGACTAATTCAGATATGGCAGTTTTTCAGGGAGAACAGATGGTGACCTAGTGACAAGTTGACTATATTGGACCACTTTCTCTGTGGAAAGGACAATGCTTTATCCTTACTGGACAAGATACTCTTTCTAGTTTTGGACTTGTCTTTCCTACATATGATGCTTTTGCCAAAACCACCATCTTGAACTTACAGAATATCTTATCCACCACCATGATATTCCACTGAGTATTGCTTCTGACGAAGCAACTCATTTCCTAGTCAGAAAAGTCAGACACCGGGCCTAGGACTGTGGAATCCAATGGTGTTACAACATTCCCCCACCATCCTGAATAGGCTGGCCTCATAAAAAGATGGAATGGCTTTTTGACACACTTATAGCACTACTTAGATAGCAGCATCCTGGAGGACTGGGGCAGTGTTCTCTAGAAGGCAGATTATACTTTCAATTGGCATCCAATATATGATAGAATTTCTCAGATAGCCAGGACTATGGGTCCAGGAATGAAGGTTGGGAAAGGAATTCATTCACTCATTTTCACCCTACTGACCTTCTAGGAAATTTTTGATTTCTATCCCAATGACTTTATTTTCTACCGTCTAGAAGTTTTGGTTCCAGAATAGGGAACACTCCATTCAGGGGACACATAAAACATTCCACTGAATGGGATGCTCAGAAATCACCCTGGCCACTTTGGGGTTCTGATGCCCTGAAGTCATCAGTCTATGAAAGCAGTAAGAGTGTTAGGAGGAGTAATTGGTTCATATTACCAAGGGAAAATTAGATTGCTTCTTCACCATGTAGGTAAGAAAGATTATGGAGTAGGGAAAATCTTTTAGGTCATCTCTTGGTGCTACCAGGTGCTAAGAAACTACAGCAGACCGTTCAGGAATGAAGTCATGGGTTACTCCTCGAGGAAAAGAGAGAAAACCCACTAAGGTACTTTCTGAGGGTAGAGGAAACACAGAATGGGTAGAAAAGGTGGGTAATAATAAATACTAGCAAAGGCTACCTAACTAGTAGCAGAAATAAAGAGTGATTTCATATTTTGTTAAGAATGTATTTATACAGATAATTATTTCTTTCCTTGATTTCTTTACTATTCAATGTATCATCAATTAAAAGAATATTTGTGGTTATTTTATTGAAGTTTGAGATAATAAAAGAATGTCCCTCAAGGGATATTACCATCTATTCTAAGATTTATAGCATATTTGAAGTTGTATATCGTAGACATAGTTATGGCCTGGTTAAAAATATAATGTATTTGTGATTGTATGTGAGATAGTTATACTGTATTAGGCATAAAGTGACCTCATTATTCTTTTTACTTGGAAATTGAGCTTCATATAAGGGATAAAGGTTTCCAAAAGCAGGTAACAGTATCAGAGACAGCCCCAGTTACATGTCCCACAAGAAGACCAAGCTACACAACTACTGGATTCCTGAGCCATCTGTATGTAGACAGCCACTGTTGGACTCTAAAGAACCCTAATACACGATCTAAAGAAATATTTGTCACATTTACTGATATTGTGTAGGCTTGAATATGGTGGGAAAATGTTACAGATCAACACTTCCTAACATTTGTTAGATTTGATCCTCCAAACAAATAACAAAATGATTAAGAGTTTAGAAAAAGAGAATAAGCAAAATCTTGAGACGCGATATAACATGAAATATCAATAACTCAC
This sequence comes from Rattus rattus, assembly GCF_011064425.1. Lineage (NCBI taxonomy): Eukaryota > Metazoa > Chordata > Mammalia > Rodentia > Muridae > Rattus > Rattus rattus. The sequence continues at coordinate 5,651,264 of NC_046170.1, forward strand.
ACATATATTGATCTGACTAAAGCAAGGGCTTCTGGTGACTAGAAGGATTGACTTAGGGAGGAAGGGGTCATCCACCAGGGATCTTTTAGATTGGGAAATTTTAATTCATCTTGTAAATGATATATTTTTAATCATTTTTACTTTGTCCTTTTTATTAGTTTAATGTTTTCTAATTAAAATTTAACATAATTTCTTACCCTCCAGTCTTCACAATCACCTCCTGCTCACCCTCAAATTCATGATCTCTTTTCCTTTAATTATGATTATTTTCTTCAATTATTATTAAATACGTATATCGAATAAATTTATAAATACACCCTGCTGAGTTAGTTTAGTGCTACTTATATGTATATGTTTTTATAGCTGGTCACTTGGTATTGGCTGGTTTTGTGTGTCAACTTGACACAAGCTGGAGTTATCACAGAGAAAGGAGTCTCCCTTGAGGAAAAGCCTCCATGAGATCCAGCTGTAAGGCATCTTCTCAACTAGTGATCTTCTCAACTAGCCCATTGTGGGTGGTGCCATCCTTGGGCTGGTACTCCTGGGTTCTATAAGAGGGACAGCAGAGCAAGCCAAGGGAGGCAATGTGGTCAACAACAGCACCCCTCTACAGCCTCTGCATCAGCTCCTGCCTCCAAGTTCCTGCCCTGTGTGAGTTCCAGTCCTGACTTCCTTTGGTGATGAACAGCAATGTGGAAGTGTAAGCTGAATAAACCCTTTTTTCTCCAACTTGCTTCTTGGCCATGATGTTTTGTACAGGAATACAAACCCTGACCAATACACTTGGTAATTAGGAGGCCTGTAGTTCTCCATATAGGAATGGTCCTCCATGAGATATTTTTTCATTCCACATTGGGAAGTCAGCTGATGTTGTAATTGTTCAGGTCTTCTTTACACAGCTATAATGTGATGATTTCACAGGTGTGGCTTTCCTGTCATAGTGAGAAAGCACAATTTTGAATCAGAATTCCTAATCATTTGGATCTTACTATCTTTCTGCCATCCTCTATGTTTTCTGAGTGTTAGGTATAAGATTTATGTTGTAAATATCTACTAAGGGCCGAGCACTGCAAGGCCAGTTGTTCTTGCATTAGAACAAATTGTGGCTTTCTGGAGTTGTCTTTGTTAGCTGCAAAGAGAAGCTTCTTTCTCTTTGAGAGGTGCTCTTACCTGTGGGTATAATGACAGATAATAAAATGAAGCTGAAAATAACACTAGTTTGAGAAAGTAATGGTCAGTGTTTCTCTATGATCTCTTAGCTGGTTTTCCACCATCAGGTACAGCTTTCACAAATGCTATTATTGCCTTCTTAGGGCTGTCTTGGCATGGTGGTTATTGTTATGGTTTATAGGCATCTCAGCAGAAGAGTATCGTTTGTCGCTTCCTTCCTTTGGAGCTTTTTATCACCTTCTGATACTATGAAATCTAGTCTTCACGGTGGAGGCTTTCAGATCAAATCCAGCTTGAATCCTCTGAATTCTATGTGTAGCGTCTATATCTGTAGAGACTTTTTCAGTGTCTGAGAGGAGATCAAAGGAAGTAACAATGGTTCTTATTGTATGTGTGTTTTCTTTTAGACCCCTGTGACCAACAATTCAATTCAACAGTTTTCTAGTGCCTGATAACTGGGATTTTAGATAGTCTATACCTCTGAACGGAACACTATCGACTCAAGTGATATAACTTTATTTTAATATGTATATGACAGAGTTGGCCTTTCCCAGGGAAGAATATACAATTGGTCACCCAGTGTCAAATGGTCAGATATAAAACCATACCTAGAGGTAACAGTATACAGATTGCACAGGTTATATTTAGCAATATATATATGTATATCCATTTTTTTCCAGATTCTCTCTCAATTTTTATTTCAGTTTAATAACAGTTCAGAGAAGACCTTGGAACCAAACAAGAAATCTCAAGGTCAAGGTCTATGACCCCCAATCTGTCAGCATCCAACAGAGCTCCGTTTAATATGGAGATTGTTTAGGGATGAACAATGAAGTCCCTACCACACTTCATATAAGAGCAAAGCATTTTTTTTGTCTGTCTTTCTTTTTTTTATTATTATTAACTTGAGTATTTCTTATATACATTTCGAGTGTTATTCCCTTTCCTGGTTTCCGGGCAAACATCCCCCTCCCCCCTCCCCTTCCTTATGGGTGTTCCCCTCCCAACCCTCCCCCCATTGCTGCCCTCTCCCCAACAGTCTAGTTCACTGGGGGTTCAGTATATCCATTTATATGAATGAAATAATAAGTGATGAAAAAAGAAGCCATGAATTTGAAGGAAAGTGAGGAGAGATATATGGAAAGGTTTGGAGAAAGGGAAAGGAAAAATGTAATTACATTGCAAAAAAAAGTCAAGAAATTATGCAGACACATACATGCATATATCTGATATATATACATCTATATACTATATATACATTTATATACTTTTAGAAAAATATAAAATAATGTGACTACCTGTGTCATTTTCAAATATTCATTTTGCTATTTTTCCTTCTTCACAATAAAGAAAAACGTAACAGATCTCAAATATCCCCATTCCTGGCTTTGACCATGATTGAGGCAATGGATGGGAACAGGAAGCTAAGTTTATGGGTTGATGTGATAAAATAGCTGAATTTTAGAGATATGTATAGATCAGTATACTACTGAGCTATTGAAAGAGTTGTGGTAAATTAGTGAATTCTAACATGTGGGAATCATCTAAGGTATTGGGCTACATTTATGTTGCTTGCAGCTAACAAAAGAGAAGTGATATGAATATAGACAGTGGAATTTGAATGTGAACACTTTCCTACATGCTGACTACTTTATAGGGTGTTTGTAAGTACCTTGATAATGCATTTTAAATTGATGTGGTTACATAGTTTTAATGGAATAGGTATAATTTTGACATGAAATTTAACATTGATAAGTACCAAAATTACTTGTGTAGTCTGCTTATTAAATACACTCCATAATGAGACTCCAATGGCAGTTTTGCATAAATAAAAATATGACATAGCATCTACAGGAAACACTGAAAACCAAGATCATATTAAAACAGAAAGTTGCTGAACTTAAACTTTTCTAGCATCAAAAATTTTTACTTGATAAAAATTAGAGTAACCAAAATTGCTGTGGAGACAGAATTGAGCAACAAGGGGATTGTAGAAATAAGCTCTAAGAAAATTATGAAATAATATACACTAAGTGGTAAAAGATAGGCTCTTCAATGGATGATGTTGAGGTGGCTAGAACACCTTCTAGGAACACAAGGTAAAATTGGGCCCTCATCTTACCATTTATAGTGGTTTGAATGAGAATGACCCTAACATGCTCATTGACTTAAATGTTTGGTCATCAGGGAGTGGCATTATTTGACAGGATTAGGAGCTGTGACCCGAGGCCCAGGGTCTCTCTCTCTCTCTCTTGCTGCTGCCTGTGGTTCCAGATGTACAATCATTAGCTACTTCTTCAGTACAGTGTCTGCCTTCATGCTTCCATGATCTTCACCATGATGATAAAGGACTAAAGACCAGATACTGTAAGCGAGATCCAGGTAAATGTTTTCTTTTTTATGAGTTACTGTGATTATGGTATCTTTACACAGCAATTGAACAGTGACTACGACATCATCTTAAACAAACCCAGAGTCAAAATGTGTATGTGTATGCACGAGAGAGAGACAGAGAGAGAGAGAGAGAGAGAGACAGAGAGAGACAGAGAGACAGAGAGACAGAGACAGAGAAAAAGAGACAGAGAGATTGAACAGTATTTCACATCCACAAGGAAGCAAGAAAAATTATTACATGTTTTAACTGATATTTGTGAAATCAGATTTTATGTTCTCACTCAGATAAACTTGAGTTATTAAATGTTTCTTTCTAAATGCAAATGACCATTTAAGAATACTATTGAAGATTTGAGACGACTTGCAGGGACTACATAGTTCGGCTCTATTTCTTGGGGAAAGTGGGCACTCATTATTCTTTGCTATCTGGAGAACACTGAACAGGGGCAGAGATCTCATGAGAAATCTTTACCAACTAATGGAGAGATTTAGTGAAAACTTCACCAGGAATATTTAAATCTGTGCCCGATTGAATTCATTTTACTATATCAGGATTTCCCCAGAGTTGTATGTCAAAATGTCCTTTAAGTTATGGGGATGAACTTCAAATGTTAACTGTTGAAAATAGTATTCTGTTGAAATAAGAGTTAAATTACTTTGAGGGAGCTTCTAAAAGTACTTTAATAAGAGAAAGAGAGAGAGAGAGAGAGAGAGAGAGAGAGAGAGAGAGATTGATTTTCATGCTCCCAAAGCATGGATATAACAGACACAAAAGAATTCTAGGGTAAACTTAGTCACTTCTATCATCCTCTCTAAACTTATTAGGTATCTTTTGTTTTAAATTTGTGTATTATGCATAATAATAATGTTATGTATTGAACTTGGTAATTGTTATTATAATCTATGTTTATTTAAACATGATATATTTAGTATGTTTATAATGATATAATTTGTTACTTGTCTAGTAGTTACCAAAGATAAATATGAATATAAATTATACTATTATATAAGTTTTAATAGAAGAAAAACAAGGGACAAAAAACTATATGTAAATAGTATTTATGTATCATACATACCTATTACATCTGTAGAGTAATTACACAAATAATATTCTAGTACTGTTATTTTTCATTATAATTACTTTAATGATACTATATGATTAAAATTAAATAATGCTTATAATGAATCATGGCTACTCTGCCCACATTATGCATTAATCGAGAAGCAAATTGTTAAATCCTTTTCTCTATGCTTATCATCCACATACCCTGAGGAATGATTGCATACACAAAGACCACACTCACTTGTCTGCAATCCAGCCACACTTATGAGTTTTCAGCAATCTGGCCACAGTAAAGATTCTGAACTGGTTTGTAATAGTACTAAAAGCTGTCAGTAAAACATTTTCTTATTTTCTTTATATATAGTCAAGAAAACATTCATTGACCAATAAAACCAGCAGGACAATAATCGCAGAGAGATTTACAGCGTAGTAAGAGCCATGTGTATTTGCATAACATTTTAGTCATTTATAAGGCTTTTCAAAATCCAGTTAGAGGTTTGAATCTTGCAATGACCCCATACAACTATCCTCACCTGGATGCATAAATGTCCAAAATGAAGACACAATGTAAAGTTTAGTTTAGCATTGATCTTGTCTTGCTCTGGTGGTTTCCTTCTTGTACGGTTGACTATTACCAGGTCACGATGACAGAAAAATTAGAGAATTATAAATATTTAAAACAATCAAAAAAAGTGCAAGACTCTTCACAAAGATAAATTGTTTATGCCCACCCTTAAATGAACATAATACACGGCTTTCCTCCCAATCTAAGCAAAGTTAGCATACAGAGAAGCATTCTTGGCTATCTATTTTCTAGTTCGCTCACTGTATGACTATCCAGGTGTTCATCTAATCTGATAACCTCCAGTGACATGCTCTTCATTGGTAACACTCAGCTCAAGTGCCTACCTGTTTAATGCTTGTACCACTGCGAGAATTTCTGGCATCACGAACTGCAATCATCACACCTCTCTATACTTCCCATCCTGAAATAGGAGGTTGTTGGCATTGTATGTGTACTAAAGCGAGGCTCTCAAAGGTTGTTCACGTTTCCTCCTGCTTGTGACATCCTTATGAGATATGTAAGCAGACTGAACAGTCAGGGAAGAAGGTCAAAGGTCAAAGAGAGCAGATCCTAAATCAGCTGACCATTGCGCTGGAGGTACTAGGTGTACCGAAATCCTCTGTTCTTAAACAAAAGCAAAGGGGAAAAACGTGGTCTTTTTCCTGGAAATTAGTTAAAGGTTTCTAGCATTTAGAGGGAGAAGTGATTCAAGAAAAATGACTACATTGGCAAGAAGAGTAGCTTCGTGACACTAACTTACCTCATTTCTATTACCTCCCTTCTGCTTGGTGGTAGCCTCAATAACCAATACCACACGATCACAGGAAAATAGACAATCTGACAGCCATGAGTGGAGACACATTTAGAAGCAGCTTCCCTTCTACGTCCACCTGCAGAGAATTGTCATTGTTGCACTGGTCTGCTACGTCCATGGTAACTCCACTCATAGTGGGACCCTTAATTGCCCTCAGTCTCTAAGGCAAATAAATAGCCTTTACTAGTGGAAAGGTTTGCTGAAACTGGAGAGAGTTATTTAATATCACTGATGTTAAATGGATGTCACTGTGAAGAAAGGATAAACTGCTCATTAACCCTAAAACTGAAGACACATGTGAAATTAAAGAAGACTAAAAATCGGTAAACTCCTGGAATCAAGGGGCCTACATGTTTGCATTGTGCCTGCCCATGGGAGACTTCGGAAGCCCTTGACTTCCCACTCATGGTGCTGTTGGAGACCGCATCATAAGCAAGAAGAGGGACCACCACTTGATGAAAATCACTGAGTTCAACCTAGTTGAGTCATCCTCCGGGTTTAAAATTTTTTTAATGATGTGTTCTTATGTTAGCAATAGGTTCATTCATTTTAAATAATAATATTGAACCGTGTGATTGACATGTTTTAACTCTATAGTTAATATTTTTATTTTTTGAAATAAAAACATAATTCTATTATTTTCTTTATTTCCTTTCTCTTCCAGCCCTTCCCATTTTTCTCCCTTTGTTCCCTCTCAAATTCATATCCTAGATTTCTTTATATGTTACACACTTAATTATTTTGTATATATATTTACACATACAACACACACATATTTAATATATTTAAATATTTAAGGATATATATATCCCTAAATATTTAAATACAACTTACTTAATCAATATAAGGTTACTTGAATGTATATCATCTCAGTGCTGACAATTTTGGATTGAATAATTCGTTTGGGACCTTGCTCCTTGTCCCTGTTTCTCTGGCTCTCGGCATTCCTTAGATGCCTGAAGTTCTTTAGTTAAGGTTGAGAGCCAATGCATACATTGTTTCTTTTAAGAAACTTATGTTGTTCCTAGATTAGACTGTTTTCTGGTTCTCTTTAACTACATTGGGCCTTTTGGTTGGCTTATTCATTTAGTTAAATTTGTGAACGTTATTAGAGAGAAATGTGCCATGATGTATATGTGGTAGTGAGAAACAATTTGGAGAGATATTTCTTTCTATCCACCATGAGTTTGGGTGAGCATCAAGCTCAGGTAATCAACCTTGCATGGCAAACACATTACTTGCTGAATATAACACCAGCCTTCTATCCTTCAGTAATTCTGGCTATCTTAATCACTATTCTATCACTGTGTTGAAACACCATGACTAAGGCAACTGACAGAGAAAGCATTTAATTGGTGACTTGCTTACAGTTTCGGAGGGCTAGTCTGATGACCATCACTGTAGAAAGCGTTTGTCATCAGGCAGGCATGATACTAGGGCAGTAGCTGAGAGCTAACATTTGATACATAATTACAAGCCAAGAGAGGGGGATGTGGGAGCCTTTGAAACCTCAAAGCCCACTCACAGTGACACACCTCCTCCTGCAAGGCTATGTTTACTCCAAAAAACTACATCTCCTATTTTTTCCCAAACATGACCTGAGTGAACCTTTCTCATTCAAAGCACCACATTGATCAAATACTTACTGCTTTTTTAAGATTTGATGGTTGTCAACCAAATAAGCCAATTAAAAGTAGGGTAAAGAGCTAAACAGAGAATTCTCAGCAGGGGAATCTCTAATGGCCAAGAAGCACTTAAAGGAATGTTCAAGTTCCTTAGCCATCAGGGAAATGCAAATAATCAAAATGAATCTGAAACTCTATCTTACATCTGTCAGGATGGCTAAGATCAAAAACTCAAGTGACAGCACATGCTGGCAAGGATGTGGAACAAGGGCAACACTACTTCATTGCTGGTGGGTGTGAAAAATTTTACATCCACTTTGGAAATAGATTTTTCTGGTTTCTCAAAGAACTTGAAATATAGTTCTACCTCAAGACCCAACTATAGCACTCATGGAAATATACTGAAAAGATGGCCCACTATACCACAGCGACACTACCTCAACTATGTTCATAATAGCTCTATTTTTAATAGCAATAAACTGGAAACAACTTAAATATCCCGCAAACACAGAATGTATAAAAAAAACTGTGGTACATTTACACAATGGAATACTACTCAGCTATTAAAAAAACAAAGGCATCATGAAATTTGCAGGCATATGGAAGGAAGTAGAAAAGATCATCCTGAGTGAGACCCAGAAAGGCATACATGGCATGTACTCACTTATAAGGGAATATTAGTCATAAAGTACAGTATAACCATGCTATCATCCACAGACCTAAAGAAGCTAAAGAACAAGGAGAGCCCAAGAGAGGATGCTTGAATCTCACTGAAAAGGAAAAATAAACTAGACTTCTGAGGTGGATGAAATTGCCTCTCAACTTCTGTTGTATAAGTTTCAAATGCTGCACGTAAATACTTATGTTTTATATTGAAAACATCTAAGGCCAACTATTAGAAGTAACTTAGTAGTACTTTGACATGTAAGTCTTCTTTGTTTGAAAAAAAATCAATATAGTTGGATTATGCCTTGTTAAACCTCTAAGGCATATTATTTTGAAATACCACATCTCTTTTGCCTCTGCACATATATGATGTGCACCTACTTTGTGATTGTTTGAAAGAGAAATACTCCCCTTAAGCTGAAGTATTTAAACACTTGTGCCCTTCTCTATAGTGCTGTTTGAAGATATTATGAAACCTTCAGAAAGTTCTCCCTTTCTGTAAGAAATACATCAATGGAGTAGACTGTGAAAGTGTATAGCCTTAGGCTTCTTGCTGTTCACACTTTGCCTCCAATGTATGGTTGACATGTAATATCTTAGCTACCTTCTTAACTTGTGATCACTATTTGTGATTATGAACATTTATCCTTCTGGAATCTTGACCCAAAACAAACTTTCCTTTTAAAATTGCTTCTGATCACTATTTTACCACAGAAATAGATAAGCGAAGTAGAACATACCTGAAAAAACAGAAACCAGACCTTGTTTCTATAGTTATATTTCAATAGTGATGTTTCAGTCACACTTGGTTTTTCTTAAAAGGTTGTGACTAATTGATGCAAGAAAACACACAAACTGTAATTTTAACTATACAAGTACTTCTAAATTAAATACAAATCTTTAGTGTTTTGAATGAACATCATATAATTTGGATTAGAGTATCTAAACATCCCTTCAAAAGTCATGTTTAATAACAAAATTCTTTACGGTTTTTATGAAGTATAGGCTTAGATTTTTCTAAACCTATTTTACTTAGGGTTCTTGAATGCTTCAACCAACCTACTAGAGGTTGGGAAGAAAGTTTACAGGACAAGGAGTTTGTGGACTTATTTAGAATTAGTTCTTTGGGGCAGTCCCACTCTTCAATGTCAGTCAAACATGAATAATAGCAGTAGCTTGATGCAGCAGAAACTAAAAGACCCCCCAAAATCACCAAAAGTCAGCAGAAGTATTCAGAATCTACAAGAAGTTCTTTAGCATATTTCACCCTGCAAAGTGAGGACCAGGGATGACCAGCAAAGGCCAGCAAAGTGTTCTACAGTGTAGCAATGCAACAGCATCATTTCATGGTCTGTGGGGTTCAACTTTTACTCTTTCTAAATATCATACATCCTCTCACATGTATTCTTCAGCAAAAACATCCTCTGACATATCTGTTTCAGCAAAAAATTCTCTCACAAAACATTATGTGATAAAACTGAGTTTCCAGAGAAATCAGAAATTTCTACATCAATAAACTTATATTTTGAAATCCAAATTTATTATGTTTTGAAACTTCCTTTGTGTATTGTACATTCATGTGTATACAAATACATGTTTATATATGTATTCATGAATATAGAAGCCAGAGGACAAGCATAGGGTCTCTCACAAGTCTAGAGTTCATGAAGCCACTACTGTAATAGACATTAGGCTGTGTACAAAGAGCCAAACTAAGATATAAAACAAACCAACTTTTCAGAAAGTATATTATCTAGAGAGAAAAAGATGAGTGTATCACAGTAAACACTGTCTTAAATGCTCTAAAATTTTTGCTCAACGTGAGATGAATGGATGAATGGGTGAATGGATAGATGGGTGGCTGGATGGCTAATGGCTGAGTGGACAGATGGATAGATGGATGGATGGGTGGATGGATAGATGAATGAGTGCAGTCCAACTTGGAGAATATCAGAGACGACTATTCCGGCTAGGCTGGAAATGATCCATAATTTATTATTTGTGGTTTGGAGAAGAAGGAAGAATAATATTAAAAAGTACAGTTGAGAGCTACTTGGAATGAGCAACACAGGATTCTGAGACCCTGGTGTTCACATTTGTTTGAGAGAACTATATTTTGAGAAGGAGCAAGAGATGAACCTAGAAAGCTGGAAATATAAGTTGAGACAAGATAATGGGAAAACCTTGTAGCTCATGCGAAACAGCCTGATTCCTGTTGAAAAGAACAAAGCCTTGAATTAAGGTACTGGAACAAAACAGAAATGTCTAACTGAAAGTAAATCACACAAGGGTGACATAGGTATAGCTGTCTTTTAGAGCGCCCACTTGACGTCCTATAGGCAATGTTCCTACAACTGAGTCGGACAGATAAAGAGAATAGCCAGCAGGCAGGTTTTCATGCATTACTTATAAGATACAAAAGATAATAGAGCCTATTCTAATACTCCATTTTCAAGGTGTCATCTGAAATTCCATATATAAATGTCATGATATTTGGTGGGTCAACCATATGGTTGATATTTTGCTTAGAGTCCACTTTTCCTATTAAATTAAGCAGCCTCCCTGTTCCTTAGTAGATAAATTGCCCAAAGGAAAAAGAATGGTCTTATATTTCAGGAAATCACAAGTCAAAAATCAGAATCCTTTATCAAACTTGGTTTAATTTGCAACACAAAATACGAGCAAACCTTATGAAAATGAGCCTCTGCTTCATAACAGTTTCCTTCTGTTTTGGGGTTGATTTTTTTCTCCCCACAGACAGATTGATACAAAGACTGGGGGCCTCAATGCATAGAAGAGTGTGTTGGAGAGAAATGCAGTGAAAAGCAATGTTCTTTATGCGAAAATTCCCTTTCACTTTGCTTTGAAAGAGCACAATTATTGGGCCCTAAAAAGTCAGTAAAGTGCTTAAAAGAAATAAAGGATTGTTTTGTTTTTAGCATTTTAAACATTATAACACTCTATATTTTTATAAAACAAAATATTGGAGAAATGAGTTATTAAGTAATGATCAGCTAATTTTGTTCACTTTAGTTTTTTTTAACTGACCTTTCTGGTATAGAAATGTACAACATTGTAAACGTCAATAATATCTGGCTTGGCAAGATACGATTAGTACAATACAGGCATGAAGTTTTTAAGAATAATCAGCTGCCCTCTAGTCAAACTTTAATGGCTTCTCTCACAGGATGAAATGCATGTTTAGTACTACAAATCTAGTCAATATCAAATGGTTCAGAACACCCATGTCCTAGAGTTCTTAATCTGCTATCATTATTTTGCTAAGTGGACATAGAGTATCAAACTGCCTTTAAAGTTTTATCTCTATAAACATAGATTAGTGAAATTCTTCAATATCATCATATAAGTATATGTGTAGTGGAGAACAGTCCATGCAGAAATTTACAACTAGTCTGTGCACAAAGAAGTTCCTTAATTGCTCAGCACAAATAGACATCTATATCACAAACCCTACCCCCAAGGCTCTGGGGATGGTGTGGAAGAAGAGGTAGAAAGACTATAAGAGCAAGAGGATAGGGAGACTAAAGTAAAAAGAAAATGTTTTGTGCATGTGTTGGGCCACCTGCCAAAATGTACTCACCATGACTGGGTTGCTAGCATAAGACAAAGCCATTCAACTTTACAAAACAGGAATAGGGGTAGTGCTGTAGAGTCTTCATGACTAGGCAAGGAGCTTTTGGTAGTTGATGACTTCTGAGCAAGGTGCATCAGTTTTTCTTGAAGATATAAAATGGCCCTTAATAGGCCAACCGTTTTTCAGTTAACAGCCCACATCCAAGATAATTTAGCAGCATCACTTGAATTTTATTAGATGGAGATGAGAGAGAGAGAGAGAGAGAGAGAGAGAGAGAGAGAGAGAGAGAACTGAGATGCTACAGCTTGAGTAAGCAGGCAGAAGGTAAATGATATCAAACTTCTTTGGCTCTATTTTGCTGTTAGCTGACCACTTATGTTGGAGAGGGCCATCTCTTGGGTCTACTAGATCAAGTGTCAATTGCAGCTCTAACCATGGTAACCTAACCAACAAACACACAATGATATTCCAAGGCCAGTCATATACACAGTTAACCACTGTAGAAACTGAATTTGCATTTTACCACTAAAGTTCTTAAGTATCAAACAACTCTGAATACTGTAATGAAAAGGGCGATCGATATTAATGGGATTACAAATGTTCTACACAGTAATTAGAGATCACATGTATTTTTTTTAGCTTTTTTTTTAGTTTGGCAAGTAATTTTAAGTTCCTCTCAATGAGTTGATCTTTTCAAAGTCTTTACTATTGAGATTAAGAAACATGACTGTAAATCTCAAAAGATTCTTCCAAGAACCTCTCCTACTGTATGATGACCATCAGTTGAGATTCTACACTATGCTAAAAGTTGCTAAGTATTTTGTGAACACACAGGAAGACTAACATGAGGAACACTATGCAAAACACTCTTTTAATCTTTCCAATGAAATTGTACAAGGTCCCATGACTAGTAGACAAACTAAGGCATGAATTCAGATCACTTTGTCAGGTTGCTGAGAATCTTTGCTGTGGGGACCAAGTTCTACTCTTACTTGATCAGTTCAATAAAATAGAGATACATTGTCACCACTTTGATTTGTAATGAAGATAATGCTTTTTTCCTATCAGAAGAGAATAATGTGACTATGTTACATGAATGGAATTGAGGAGAGAAAATCCAGTACAGCAGCTGTTTTTTTCTGGTTCTTCTGTTGATTTACAGTGAAATTGAGGAAAGATATGACTTAAAAACATTCTAGAGAGGGCAAAAGTTTCTATAACCTTACTTTAAAAATTTTTATTGGTTATTTCATTTATTTATATTTCAAATGCTATCCCCCTTCCCAGTTTCCCCTCCACAAAGGCCCTATCCCCTCCCTTTCACCCCTACCTCTATGAGGGTGCTCTCCCACCCACCCACCCACCCACTCCTGCCTCAGCTCCCTAGCCCAGGGAGTTCCCTAGCCCAGGGCCCTACCCTGGGTCATCAAGCTTCCACAGGACCAAGGGTTTCCCCTCCCATTGATACCAGATAAGACCATCCTTTGCTACATATGCAGCTGGAACCTCCCTTTTAAGTAGGATTGAGTGTGACAGCTTAATTCCAAACGAAAACTTGCTCAAAGTGTCAAGTATTCTCGTTAAAACAGATCTACGCTAAGCCACATAGTTTTTAGGAGATAAAGATATAGATGTATAAAGATAACGATGAATTTTTTGAAGTTTCATATGATCCCAAAACACATGCACATTTTCATAAATAATTAAAATTAAATTACTAAATTTTATCTCCTTAATGAAGGTTACCTTCTTGAAAACAATGCAAAAATTCTTTTCCCCACCCTGCCCTTTTGTTTCAGGGACAAGCTCATCAAAGCAGATGGTTGATCTTAATTAATTCTTATCACAGAGACAACTTCATCGTAAAGTATTTTTCACAGATGAACAGTATTATATAGGCCCCTTTGTTTACTGAATTACAGAGAGAATGACTTTTCATGAGGGAAGCAGTTACTGTAATTTTATCTTTTATATCTTCAACTTCTTTGGCACTTAAAAGCAATTATAACATTTAGGCTACTGAGTCTTCACTGAAGCAAGAGACATGTTTGTTTAAAATGCTTATGTTTTCAAAAAATAATGTCTTTTTTCAGAATTTTTATGTGCTGTGGAGTTTAGTTCTAAAATAAATATTCCAAGGCCACATTTGCCAGTAGGCTGTCCATCTGCATGCTAAGAACTTCTCCCAATCTCTGCTGCTTTTGTTTCATTTTTCTTCTCTTACTTCCATCCTTCCCAGCTAGGATAAGGACTTAAATAACCAGATTTTCTTTTTGACTATAAGCATACTTTTTTAGATAAAATCTTGATGATGCAATTATATTTAAGTCATCAAAGGTCATAGAATCATAATCTACGTTTTAGAAAATTTTGAGAAAACAGTAGCATGGCCTTTCATAGCATTACTCTCTCTTTCTCATACATACAACACACACACACACACACACACACACACACATACACAAACACACACAAAAACACACAAACACACACACACAAACACACACATACGAACACACACACACACGCGCGCACATAAATTCCAAACATCAAATTTCTTAGAAGAAATATTTTCATTGACAGTGTCCCAGTAATATAGAAAACTTCAAGTTTGATATTATTATGCATTAACTTCAATATTTTGAATAATGAAGCAAGGCTTAGCAATGCCTCATGGAGGTGAGGTGGAAAACACAGATATAAACATGTTTCCTGACTATATGAGGTGTGGTTGTTTGCATCATACCTGACCATTACCTTTCTTCTCTGAGAAAAAGCACAGATGTGCAGAGTCTCCATTATTCTTGACATCTTAGGAATTCTTTGTATGATTTCAAGTAAAATGAGTGCATGATTCTCTACATAAATATATCATTATTCATTCAAACTTATCAGATCATCTTGCACTGGAATGTATGAGTGTGGTGTGTGTGTGTGTGTGTGTGTGTGTGTGTGTGTGTGTGTGTGTAAGTGTAGGTATTTATGTATGTATGGATGGATGTTTTGAGCCATGTTCTAGTTAAATAAATGTGTTGTTCACCCTTGCTTGTTAGATGTCCAAGGTGGATTCCCTTTGCTTCAATAATATATTGACTGATATCTACACTTCCATTTTTTCTAAATATATTTGTAAGACACTACATATGCCAAGATAATGCTTCCATGTTAAAAACAGCAAAGAGGAAGATTATTTTCCAAACTATAAGCCTAATTTTCTGAACTTCCTTTTTCTGTTATAACACCATGCATACAAACTCTCTCAACTTCTTACCAGTAGCTAAGGAAACATGAGGGGAACTGGGAGGGTGAAAACAAAGGTTAGAGGAAATTGCTAACGTTTTTTTTTTTAAGTTCATTTATTCACTCAGCATATGCTACTGTGAGTGACTTGTGCCAGGTCCTATGTTTGGAAGGGATTTCAAAGGAGAACACCATTAAAGAAATTGAATTGCTTTGTAAGCTGACAGATACTATTACATGCATTTATCATGTATAATGTGATACAGTACAGTACCTATGTGTGGTGGATGACTAACTAACATGGGTATTTATGCCATATAATTTCATTTACCTTATCAGGAGATAATTGAACATTCTGTCTCAGCACAGCTAAATGAGTAGTGTGTGTGTGTGTGTGTGTGTGTGTGTGTGTGTTACATCATTACTTTAAAAGTTTTATCCAATAAGAATGGAATGCAATGCAAAGCATCACACTCTGGAAGTAATTTAGTAAGTTCTTGAGAGAGTAAAACAATTTTCACTCTTGAAAGACTAGGCCAATTGTAAAGTATCATTATATTAAGAATTAAGAGCCTTTGAAATATTTTTAATAATTTATTCAAGTCAACCAATTAAACCTAAGAAAAGAAGAAAGAAACTTCTTATATTGTTTAGTAATAACTCTGATAAAAGGCATGCATAATGACATTTTGATCAAGAAACATGAAGATTTATTTTCAAGCTGTCTCCAAATAAGAAATGCGATTTTTGTTATTTTAACCTCACAAGCAGCATCAAACAGTGTCTTGGGGGGAGGTGCTCTGTGACCATCAACCATGGCCCACTCTGCTTAAATTGGAGTTTCTCCTTGCCTATCAGACTCCCACATGTTCCAGTGAGTGGATGACAGATTGGGTTCTGAATGTCAGTGTAGGAGTCAATCTGTATATGTTGCAAATCTATTACAATGGGTAAAATAAAAAAAAAATTCCAGTTTTTCTCTTGAGCAACAAACTGTGAGACATTATTTTTCCTTTTCATATAAATTATCAGGCTTTGTCATATCGCTCCCAGTAGTAATTAGTAGTCATAAAAACTCCCACATCTGAATCAAGTGAATCACTGGAGACAGCAAAAGACAAAGCCGTTCTGTTCTATAAGATGATGCCGTCTCACTCTTGGACTGTGTGAGCATTTGATGGATAGAGCATGCTATGTTGTTTTTTTCTCTTAATATGGGACAAGTATAATCACAGAAAAATGCAGGACTCTTCAGATTGACCAGGGTGAGCTGTGATTCTACAAAAATAAAAAGCGTGTGGTGAGAAGAAGAGAGAAAAAGAGAAAGTAAATTGGAACAGAGAGTTATCAGCCTGATGAAAAGAAAATCTGATGTTGGAAGGACTTAGGGGGAGAAAGGTGAAAAATACCCTTGCAAACACTGTCCTTGGAGTCTGAGCTTTGATTTAAGAACACGCTTGTCAAGAGCTAGCACCTTTAATCATCTAAAGCAACAGCCAAATGCAATTGTCCTGGTACTTTTATGAAGCAGCTCACCTTCAAGGCATGCACATGATTGTGTTTCTATTCTGCAAGATGGCTGTACAACAGCAAGTAATGCTCACATCCGGATCCTCTGGGGATAACAATGTCCCATTTTTCTTACAGTTTTGTCCTTTTACCATTCAAAACAATAGCCATTGAAAAGTCAACTTTGTAAAATTCCACTTAAAATGATTTGAATTTGTGAGTAGTAGTCTAGGGCTGGCTAGCTAGCTCAGTGGGTAAAGCCATTTACTATCAAGCCTAATAACCTGAAATTGATCCCTGGAATATGGCTGATAGAAGGTAATCACTTTTCTCAAGTTGTCCTCTTATCACCACACAAGTGCCATGGCATATACATTTCCCCCAAATAAACCCCCAAATTAATATATTTCTACAAATAATAACAGTCTAACAGCACATTATTGAATATAAGCTATTCATAAGCTACCTTTTATTTAACAAACAACTTCTGTGTTTCTTAAGTCAATAATATTACAAAAAAGAACTATATAAAATTGACTATGACTATTTGCACCAAACAATTGAAGAAAACTGCAGTTCAGAAAATTTCTGTGTGATGCTAGGAAAAATATACAGAACAAAGATTAGACATTGCATTTGTTGATTCCAAACATTACATTTGGTATTACTGTGCTATTTCACTTAAATTCAGTAATATTTTGAATGTTAGATACACTTAAAAATAAGTGACAAATTAGCTAGCCAGATGATGACTGCCATTCTCAAGTAGACATATGTACTACCCTATTTTCTTATTGTGATCAAAAATATGACAGAAGAAGAAATTTAAGAGATTAAAGGCTTATTGGAGACTATGGTTTCAACGAACACAGTGCATTACAGTCTTCAAGGCATGAGGGATAGATTTAAGACTCATGTGCCAAAGTTATAGAATATCCCCAAACTTCAACACCAGCTTAGTACTCAAAACATGAGCGTCGGAGAAGGGGTAGGTATGGTGGTTTGAATAGGAATGCCCCCATAGGCTCATATGTTTGAATGCTTGGTCATTATAGAGTCACTATTAGGCGGTGCGGCCTTCTTGGAGTGGGTGTGGTCTTGTTGAATGAAGTGTGTCGCTGGGGTTGATGTTTGAGGTTTCAGAAGCTCAGTGGTTAGCTCCCTCTTCCTGATGCCTGAGGATCAGGATATGGATCTTTCAGGTCACTCTCCTGCACTACATCTGCCTTTACTATCTGCCATGATAATGAACTAATCCTCTGAACCTGTAAGCTACCCTCAATTAAATATTTTCCTTTATAAGAATTGGCATGGTGTCTCATCACAGCAATAAAATACAACTTAGAGAGTGAACATTGCACATTTAAATAATAAGAGCTTATTCCAAGCAGACTTGCACTCCTTATCACAAGGATGAAGAACCAAGCTAAGCAATTAATGATGTATTTCATTTTGCCACAAAATAAAATGTTCTTTTTATGAAAATGTTCTTGTATGAATTCCAATTTCTTATCCTTCATAGCAAGAATAGTAGGATAATATTATCTTTGAAAGGAGATGAAACCTGTCTTGTAGGGGAGCCCATAAAGCTCAGGAAGCAAACAACTCAAAAGTTTCAGGAAGTCCCTGACACTGACTAGATACACTAGGAACCTTCTTTCCCAAGCATTCATAAGCAGGAGAGTTGAGAGTCACTTTCAGACAAGCTGAGCTACTTGGAAGAGGGTCAGATACTGGAGCTACCTAGAAGAGACAGAATTCCCACACGTGGAGCTGCTTTCAAGGTATGTAATGAGCTCCAGGTTCTCAGCTTTTGTGAATTGTTACCCATCCCGAGGTAATTCACTTGTTTTTTGGATATTTGTGTTTTATTTAAAGCCCTATTAAAACCTCTTGTTCACCAGGTCGGACTCTGGTCATATAATCACTGTGTTGTATCATAGATACTACATCTTCAGTCAAGATACTTTGTACACATCTGCCCTCAAGTAGTGTCACACAAAACTCAATACCGTGGATGACCTCTCCTCTCTCTCTCTCTCTCTCTCTCTCTCTCTCTCTCTCTCTCTCTCTCTCTCTAAAAGTTTGTCTTTTGCGATCTTAGACAACTTGACAGGTAATTACTGTTTTCCTCTTTTTTTTTTTCATTTTTAATTGGATATTTTCTATATCTACATTTCAAATATTATCCCCTTCCTGGTTTTCCCCCGTTAACCCCCACCCCATCCTCCTGCCTCCATGATGGTGCTCCTCACCCACCCATCCACCTACCACTCACTTCCTCCCGCCTCGCTGCCCTGGCATTTCTCTACACTGGGACATCGAGCCTTCACAGGACCAAGGGCCTCTCCTCCCGCTGATGCCCAATGAGGCCGTCCTCTGCTACAGATGCTGCTGGAGCTATAGTTGCTCCATGTGTATACTTTGGTTGGTGTTTTAGTCCCTGGGAGTTCAGAGGTGTCTGATTGGTTTGTATTATTGTTCTTCCTATTGGGTTGCAAACCCCCTCAGCCTTCTAAGTCCTTTCTCTAATTCCTCCATTGGGGACCCCATTCTCAGTTCAGTGGTTGGCTGTAAGCATCTACCTCTGTATTTGTCAAGCTCTGGCAGAGCCCCTCAGGAGACAGCTATATCAGGCTCCTGTCAGCAAGGACCTCTTGGCATCCCCGATAGTGTCTGGGTTTGGTGACTGCATGTGGGATGGATCTTCATGTGTGGCAGTCTCTGGATGGCCTTTCCTTTAGTCTCTGCACCATGCTTTGTCTCTGTATTTCCTCCTGTGAAATTTTGTTTCCCCTTGTAAGAAGGACTGAAGCATCCACACTTTGGTCTTCCTTCTTCTTGAGCTTCATGCGATCTGTGAATTGTATCTTTCATATTCACAGCTTTTGGGCTAATAACCACTCATCAGCGAGTGCACATCATGTGTAACAAAGTCACAGTTTGAGAAACTGTAAGCTGCTTTGACAAATGTGTAAGGTTTTGCTGGCAGGCATAAAATGTTACACTCTTCACTCATTTCTATAGTAAGAAGTACATAATTAGGTGATCAGTTATTGTTTCAGATGAGAATGTTGATGTAATCTGTGGATCTATACTCTCAATATGCTCAAAGCAGCCTTGATGTACACCATTCTTAGTAAAGCTCTGGTTAAAACTCCATCTAGCTCTGAGGATCACAGTAATAGAGCTAGTAGAAATTTTTTCAGCATGATGGGATGGCTGAGTTCAATTTCCTTTTGGGTAATGATGGGGAGTATAGAAGAAAGTGTAGTTCGATTTCCTTTTGGGTAACAATGGGGAGCATAGGAAGTGTAGTTCGATTTCCTTTTGGGTAACAATGGGGAGCATAGGAGGAAGTGTTTGAAGCCGCTACTTTCCTAGAGTTAAAAAAAGCAGCACAGAGAAGCTGTATTAATCATCTATCTGTTACCAAAACAAATATCAGATGTAAACAATTCATAAAGAACAAAGGTTTATTTTGGCTCCTAGTTTTGGGGATTCTAGTTCACTTAAAATTGAGCCATCTGCTTTGGTCTACGGAAAAGAAGCACGTTTTAGTGAACTGCGATAGAGCTTGCCCACTTCCCTCATTGACCAAACATACTCATATTTTTTCTCATGGCATGGAAGCAAACAAGAAAAGACAATGAATTGGAATCCCACAATTCCATTGAAGGCACCCTCCTAATGACCTAAGACATCCCCCGTTGGGCTTCCATTTTCCAGTAGCACCAGTATCAGGGACATTTCCTTTAAGAAGGAGACTTCTAGGCGAAATTCAACATTAAAAGAGCTTAGGTATTTATTAAAGAAAACAACTTAAAAACATCTAGGAATTTTTTTATTTAATTACACACAAAGAAACAAATAAAACGGCCACATATTTCTCATCAGAAGAAAAATAAAACTTGAAAGAAATAAAGAGAAGCATTTTGTAAAGTGCCTAAACTATTTTTATTTTGTATTCAAAAACATGTTTTCCAAAAAACAGAGGTAAAATCATAATGAATTTTTCAAAGTGATAAAAGAAAGAATTAATGGTTAAATTTTAATTGTAATAAATGCTAAAGAAAACCTTTAAAGAGATAAGGATAGACTGAAGTACATTTGTGAATGAAAAGTGTGAGAATTCATGATGGTGGGCTTCCTTATGTAGGTTCTTTACGTAAATGATTATCAGACTGCATAAAAAAGGATGAATCACAATATACTATGGAGTCCCTGATGGAGAAAGAAGGAAGCATGGCCAGAAGGGAACACAATGGCGTGAGTGGGACACGGGAGGTGCAATGTTTTAGGGACAGTTTACAGTAAATAAAGTTGTCTAATATTTGAGTATATACTGTGGCAAATTCACAATTATGTTATGAACATACATATAGTCTTCTAAGAAATAAAAGCAATGAACAGTAGTTTCTACATGACTGATAAATATAAATTTATCTAGGTATTCATATTGTAAATGCATCCATGTATTAAACCTAAAAGAGAGGAATTACAAAATATGTAGACTGGGTGGTAAAAGTTAAAGCAGATACAAAAGGCAACTATAATTAAATATTACAGGTAAAAGTATAAATTAGAAGAGTTTGGGACACACAGCAAGATCCATCAGTGAGCTTTCTATAGGAAGCCATTCAATAAAAAGATGTGGGTTGCTCAGATTTGGAAAACAGCAAACTATCCAAACGTAAGTCAGGAGAATAATGGAGTGGCTCTTTGAATACATGAAGAAAACACCAGAGAAAAATTTTTGGAGATAAAAGGTTACCCTTCATAATGATAAAAGGGCAAATTCATCACAGAGTCATAAAACTAAGTGTGCATGCACATAGTAATCAAGTCTGACCGTGTGCACTGTGCATGCTGATAGAAGAGAAGGGAGAAACAGAAAACTCTACATTTATCCTGAGACATTCAATATCAAAATCAGTGTAAGTTTATACGGGCAAGCACCAGAGATGAGGAAGGTGTAGACACCATTACCTAATGTGAAATAACTGACAGTTGTAGCTTTGATCATTTTTGAGTAAGTCACAGAAAAACCACCTTTTTCAAATGGAACACAGGAAAGCCACATCTCTTTCAAATGCCTTCCCACGTATAGCAAAATGAAATATGTCCTGGGTCATAAAGTAAGCCCCAGCAAAATTAAAAGGATCAAAATTATGCAGACCATATTCTTTTACCAAAACATAATTACAATATAAGTCACAAGCAGGGAGATAGCGAGAAAAAGCTTTGTGTATTCTGAAATTAAACAATGGTCTTCTGAGTAACCCATAGGTCAAAGATAAAAATCAGCAGGGAAATTAAAGATATTTTGAAAGTGAGTAAATTGAGAATTAATCATGTCATACTTTATAGGATATAGCTAAACAGAGCTCAGATGGTAATATGGAGGTTCGAAGGCTTGCCTTAATGTTTGTATATAAATAAACTATATAATTAAATAAACAAGAATACTATGAGAAGACAGACTCCTGCAATTAAATATACTATATAACATAGGGTTTCTGCCAAAAAGTAAGCAAGAAAGAATAGAAGATATAAATTAGACCACATATAAAAGAATCTAGACTCACATCTGCAAAATATAGATATGAGGAAAAGAATTAAAAAATTAAATTCACTGATAGTTTTTTCAAAGTAGAAAGATAATTAAAGTAGCCAATGAAAATAAGTTTGATCTGAAAGTAAAGCCACAAAAGTAATAAAGTTTTATATACACTGATTAACTAGAAAAAAAGCCTGAAAAGTACTAAGATTATCAGTAGAAGAGAAGACACAACTAACACACAAGTATTAAAGGAATATTTAGTGTCTCACTCACAGTACTCAGAGGTAGTTAAACAACCTATGGGGAATAAAACCCTTGACAGTTGTGATTTAACAACTCCGATACATGGTTATAAATTTAGCTTAGTCTCTATTATATATCTATTATGTTGTATTTTCCATTTATCTTTGCTATTTTAAGGTACTTGATTTATAAATAAAACTCTTTTGGTATAGACAACTACACTGGTCTCCATTCATTAGTATTTTATTAAATTAATCATTCCATTCCTTTACATCTCAAATGATATCCCACTTCCCCATTACCCCTCCACGAACCCTCCCATCCCACATCCAACCTCGGCCTTCCACGCTGCCTGTATGAGAGTGCCCCTGCACATACCCACAATCTCCCACCACACTGCTCCAGCATCCCCCTACACTTGGAAATCAAACCTCCCCTGAACCAAGGGCCTCCCGTTGCTGTCAGTCAGGACCATCCTCTGCTACATAAGTATCTGGAGCCATGGATCCCTTCAAGTACACTCCTTGGTTGGTGGTCTAGACTCTGGGAGAACTGGTGGTCAGGTCAGCCTATGTGGTTCTTCCAATGGGATTGCAATTCCCCTATTCTCCTCTAGTCCTTTGGCCAGCTCCACCATGACGTTCCCTGAGCTCAGTATGATGGTTGGATACAAGCACCCACATCTGCATTGGTCAGTTGCTGGCCGGACCTCCTCAGGAACCACCACACTAGGTTCCTGTCAGCAAGCGCCTCTTGACCACAGCAACCATGTTTGGCTTGATATTAGCAGACATGATGGATCCTCAAGTGGGGAGGTACCTGGTTGGCGCTTCCTTCAGTATCTGTTTCAATTTTCGTCCCTGTTCTTCCGTTGGGCAGGAACATCAACAACTTTGAGATGGGCGGGTGGCCTCACCCCTCCACCAGGGGACTTGCCTATCTAAGGGAGGCGGCCTCAACAAATTCTAGCTCTCCATTCTCTGCTCATTTAGGTTAAAGTCAGTCCCAGTGGGTCCTGGGAGCCTCTCGTTTCCCTGGTGTCTGGGACCATCCAATGACTATCCCTGGTTCCTCATCCCCTCTGCTACATATTTTTGGTTCGATTTCCTGACCCTCTGTACCTCTCTCACATCTCCTCCAGTTCCTGATATTGCCACTTTATTTCCTCTCCCTAATCTCTCCCTCCCCAATACTCCTATCTCTCTACCTCTCATAATCGTCCTGTTCCCCACTCAATGCAGGATTGAAGCACCCACACCCTGTATTTTTTTATGCTCCATATGGTCTGTGAGTTGTATCATGGACATTGTGAGCTTTTGAGCTAATAGCCACTTATTGAGTACATACAATTTGTGTTCATTTGTGTATGGTTACCTTACTCAGGATAATATTTTCTAGTTCCATCCATTTGCCTGCAAATTTCATTAAGTCATTGTTTTGAATTGCTGCATAGTACTCCATTGTGTATATGTACCACATTTTCTGTATTCCTCCTTCTGTTGAGGAACAACTGGGTTGTTTCCAGCTTCTGACTATTATAAATAAGTGAATCATAGTAGAGCTTGTGTCCTTGTTATATGTTTGAGCATCTTTTGGGTACCCATGAGTGGTACAGCTGAGTCCTCAGGTAGAACTATTTCCATTTTCTATTTTCTCAGGAGCGGCCAGAGTGATTTCCAAAGTGGTTTTTAACAGCTTGCAATCTCACCAGCAATGGAGGACTGTTTGCCTTTTTACACATCCTCTCCAATATCTGCTGTCACCTGAGTTTTTGACCTTAGCCGTTCTTACTGGTGTGAGGTGAAATCTCAGGATCATGTTGATTTGCATTCCCCTGATGACTAAGGATGTTGAATATTTCTTTAAATGCTACTTAGCCATTCAAGAGTCCTCAGTTGAGAATTCTCTATTTAGCTCTGTACTCCACTGTTTAACAAGTTTCTTTGTCTCTCTGGAGTCTAACTTCTTGAGTTCTTTGTATATTTTTGATATCAGCCCTCTATCAGATGTAGGATTGGTAAAGATCTTTTCCAAATCTGTTAGTTGCCATTTTGTCCTAATGACAGTGTCTTTTGCTTTACAGAAGCTTTTCAATTTTGTGAGGTCCCATTTGGCCATTGTTGCTCAGGAAGTTTTCCCTTGTGCCCAAGTATTCAAGGTTCTTCCCCACTTTCTCTTCTGTTGGATTCAGTGTATCTGGTTTTATGTGGAAGTCCTTGATCCACTTGGACTTGACCTCCAGTTGAACCAGCACAGTTGGTTGAAAATTGGATAGTGTTCCTTCTGTTTCTCTTTTATGGAAGAGTGTTGGTATTAGATCTTCTTTGAAGGACTTATAGAATTCTACACTAAAACCATCTGGATCTGGGCTCTTTTGGTTGGGAGACTTCTAATGTCTGCTACTTCCTTGGGGGTTATGGGGGCTGTTAAGATGGTTTATCTGGTTTAACTTTGGTACCTGGTATCGGTCTAGGAAATCAACCATTTCATCCAGACTTTCCAGTTTTGTTGAGTATAGATTTTTGTAGTAGGATTGGATTATTTTTTGAATTTCCTCACTTTTTGCTATTAGGTCACTGTTTCCATTCTTGATTTTGTTAATTTGAATATTGTTTCTGTGCCCTCTGGTTGGTCTGGCTGAAGAGTTGATTTTCTCCAAAAACCACCTCCTAGTTTTGTGATTCTTTGTATAGCTCTTTCTTTGTTTCTACTTGGTTGATTTCAGCCCTGAGTTTGATTATCGCCTGCCATCTACTCCTCTTGGATGCATTTGCTTCTTTCTGTTTTAGAGCTTTCAGATGAACTGTTAAGCTGGAAGCATATGTTCTGTAGATATCATTTAAATCCATTTGGTTCATAACTTCTTTTAGTTTCACTGTGTCTCTGTTTAGTTTCTGTTTCTATAATCTGTCCATTGGTAAGAGTGGCTGTTGCGATCTCCTACTATTATTGTTTGAGGTTTAATGCCTCAAGCATTTACTTTACAAATATGGGTGCACTTGCATTTGGGGAATAGATGTTTAGAATTGAGAGTTCACCTTGGTGGATTTTTCCTTTGATAGGTATGTAGTCTCCTTCTTCATTTTTGATAACTTTTGGTTGAAAGTCTATTTTATTGGATATTAGAATGGCTACTCCAGCTTTTTTCTTGGGACCATTTGCTTGGAAAATTTCTTCCCATCCTTTTACTTTGAGGTAATGTCTGTCTTTGACACTTAGGTGTGTATCCTGTATGCAACAAAATGCTGGATCCTATTTACTTATCCAATCATTAGCCTATGTTTTTTTTTTAATTGGGGAATTGAGTCCATTGATGATGAGAGATAATAGGGACCATTGATTGTTGCTTCCTGTTATTTTTGTTGTTAGAGGTGGAATTATGTTTGTGTGTTTCTCTTATTTTTGTACTTCTTTAAGGGAGTCATTTATGTCCGTCTTAACGTCCTCTATCATGTTCATGAAATCAGCATTTAGATCTGACTCTTTTATAGGTGTGTTGGGTATCCAGGGCTTGCTGTGGTGGGAGAACTGGGTTCTGATATTTGCCAAGTCAAATTGGTTTCTGTTGCTTATGTGCTTGCCTCTTGCCATCTAGTTATCTCTGGTGTTACCTGGATCCCCTGTCTCTGACAGGAGCTTGTCCTTCCTGTGATCCTGTGATCCTGTGATCCTGAATGTATCAGAATACCTGGGGAGTCGAGTTGCAATTCACATGTGGGCTGTGTGGATTTTGGTCCAGTGCCGGGTCACTGCTCCTGGCACAGGTGCAAACCAGAAGGCATGTGGGTCTCTATCTGGGCATGGAATCTGAGTCCCCAGGTCCCAAGGTTCCCAGTATTCTGGGTATTGGGGTGGGGTTTAGAATCTCACCTGTGAAGCTGAATGTGTCCTGGGATTCCTGGGAAGTCAAGCTGCAACTGCAGTGTGGTCTGTGTGGGATCGGGTCCACTGCAGGGGCTGTGCTCCCGGCACAGGTGGGAATCAGAAAGAACATGGCAGGAGTATTTTTTTTAAACTGCTACCTATAGTCATGATCTTTTGGGGTGGAAATCAAAACTTGTTGGTTGAGTATGAGTTCGGTGTGAATAGGACCCTTGGTATTGTCCCCAACAAGACACACATACAAATGAAAGAAGAATATTGTTATTCTTTTCATACACAACAAACAAGGAGAAAATGCTTCCTTGCTTATTTATGATGCCATTATAACAAAGGCACCAGCAGCAAAGTCATTACAAAATCAATAAGCAAATAAGCCATTCCAGTTCATAAGCACAGAGGGAAATTTTAACAGAATGAGCACATTAAATTTCTAATTATATAAGATGGACATTTTGCTAGCAGCAATGAAGGTTTATTTTAGAAATGCAACTCCAGTCAGGCCTGGGCACAGAGATCTGTAACTGCAACTGAGTGGGAAGCTGAGGCAGGAGAGTCACAAATGCAAGGCAGTCTAGGCTACAGAGCAATATCCAGACTGCCTGTGTTACTTAAGGAGACTCAAGCTCACAGTTTAAGAGAGCTAAAGGAAAACAGCTGGGACAATGGTTTAGTAATAAAGCTTCTGCCTAGTATATGTGGGCATATATGAGGGCCTTAGGTTCAGTCCCTACTGCAGAGAAGGGGCAGGGAAGAGGTGAAAGTTAACCATAACATTTAGAAACAACTAAGAAGCACATAATTTTCTGAACAGATTCGGTAAACGCATTTCAATATTTCTACCTGCGTTCAAAACCCTCAGTAAGCTAGGGATGGAATGATAGAATTCTCAACCTAATAAAGTAATGAGACTTTTTATAGTTCTTATGAATCACGTCATACTTAATGTAAAACTATTTGCTTTTGATCTAAGATCAAGAACCAGAGGAAGATATTGTCATTTAATATTCCCATTTATCATTATTGGAGGGTCTAGCCAGTGTCAAAGGCAAGTTAGGGAAATAAAGGCCATAGAGATAGATGTGGAAGATGTCTCTGCACTTGAAAGTGCGTACTTCTTTTACAGAGAACCTAAATTTGGTTCCTAACATGACATACTCACAACATGTGTAACTACAGCTCATTCATGTGTTCATGCACATACTGACACAAACGCATACATAATTGAATATGATTGATGATGATGATTGATGATGATGATGATGATGATGATGATGATGACAACGACGACAACGATGATACCCATGGAAAGAAGGAAGTTATTTTTGGTGTCAAAAAACTTGCTTATTTACAGACACACACATGCACATACACAAACACACACACACACACACACACACACATACACACATTCTAAATAACCTTAAATAAGTGACTAAAAATAATACTTTAATCTTCATAGTCAGAGTACAAGTTCAAACTCGAAAAACGCCAAAGTTTTTAACAGCTAACTACTACTATGGTTAGCCATTAAAAACAAATAGAGCAGTATATGTTCCCCAGTGCTGTCAAAAGTAGTTGTTAATCTAATATATATGAAAGACAAGCATTGTATATGAATACTTTTTAAAGTATGCTCAAGAAATGAAAACTATAAGGTTGGAGAAGTATTTCAGCCATAATGTGCTTGTCTTAAAAATATGAGGATCTTAATTTGGTTCCCTAACTCCATTTAACAGTCCTGGTTTGGTACATACATTTGTAATTCCAGCGCTGGGCAGCAAAAATATAAAAATATTTGAGTCTGTGGCATGTATTAGTCAGGATCCTGTAGAGAAATAGAACTGATAGAATGAGCCTACCTTTATGTTTTATATATATATATATATATATATATATATATATATATAAATATATATTCATATTTATGTTATTATATGTATGTGAGTATTTTCAATAATTGTTCTAAGAATAATATTTAAAAATTGAATAGAAGCTCTTTCCTTTCCCTGCTGCCTCTGTAGCCACAACTGTGCTCAGGCTACAGGAGAGGCTTGCATCTAGTGTCCTCTGTTGTGGTAAAGAGAAGGTCAGGTTGGAGCCCAATGAGATCAATGAAATCGCCAATGCCAACTTCTGCCAGCAGATCAGGAAACTGATCAAAGATGGGCTAATCATCGAGAAGCTGGTAGTCATTCCCGGTAGTACATTCCCCGGGCTGACTGCGGGAAAAACACTTTGGCCCGGCAGAAGGGCAGGCATATAGACATATGGACATAAGGAAGAGGACGGGTACTGAAAATGACCGGATGCCGGAGAAGGTAACCTGAATGAGAAGAATGAGGATGCTGCGCCGGCTTCCCAGGAGATATGGGGAATGTAAGAATATTGACTCCCATATGTATCACAGCCTGTACCTGAAGGTCAAGGGGAATGTATTCAAAAACAGGAGGATTCTCATGGAGCATATCCACAAACTGAAGGCAGACAAGGCCCGCAAGAAGCTACTGGCTGACCAGGCTGAGTATCAGAGGTCTAAGACCAAGGAAGCATGAAAGTTCCAGGAGGAGTGTGCCTCCAGGCCAAGAAGGAAGAGATCATCATCAAGATTCTGTCCAAGGTGGAAGAGACCAAGAAAGAAAGCTTTCCTCGCGTCTGTACATAGTGGCCTGGCTGTGGTCTCACATGGATCAGTCATTGAAATAAAACAAGACTTTGTCCGTTAAAAAAAAAGTTTGAATAAATAGAAGCATATTCTAGATTGCTACACTGAAAGCTTAATGTTGATAAGACAATTAACAAATTGGATAAGTCAGTAGTAGACTGAATAAAAGTTAAAAATTATATATATATATATGTAATTTTACCTTTTATACATATTAACAACTCTCATTTCCCACATCTTCCTACATGTGTCTGTGTGAGTGTATTCTTATACATGTGTGCAGGTGTCCATGGAGGCCAGAAGATGACATCAGGTCCCCTGTGTTTTGGCAACTGTGGGCTATCTGATATGGTATTGGGATGCAAATGCCAGACCCCCTGACGATAAAGAATCTATGAACCACTGAGACACTGCAGTATTTCTCTCATCTATATTATTAATTATTGGATGGTTATTTGATGGTTAGCTTTAACAATACTTAGTGTATAAACTCAGTGTTAGGAAGGAAACCTACACCTGTAGAAGATTTACATATGGTCCTGACAATGCACGTGGTTCATATGCTGTTAAGATTCTTCTCTACTTTAATTTAAAGGAAACATCCTTCCATGATCAACTGAACCAGTAGGCCTCGGTGAAGTTGCCATAAAAATCATTAGAAATGGTAACAGAATATCATGTCAACTCTATCTGTTGAGATGGATAAATACTGTAGTTATTAAATGAAGTTACCTCTGTGCTTAAGAAGTACACCATAAGGAATTTTGAAAAGAAATGATATTAACTTGCCTTCAATAATTTTAAGGAAAACAAAAAAACATATAGGTACACATGGTAAGAGAGAGAAAGAATGCTAGTTTGCATTCCCTTGACAGGATGGGGAAATGTCACCGAGAAATGTCAACAATATGATTGTCTTAATAAGACTGGTGTAATAAAAATGCCAGTTGACATTCAGGCATAGATGTGGGAATTCTGCAATATCTTATTCCCGGATGAAGAGTGACCAATGTCTGTTGAGATGTTGAGGGTTTGGTATTTGGCTGTGTATTGTAATGCTAAATACTGGCCTCCAAGGCCCAAGTAACCCAAGGGATGAGACAATCTGCAGGTTGACCAAAGTGAAGCTATGTAACCTTGCCCCCTAAATTATCCTGGATTGGTAAATAAAGATGCTGACAGTCTGTAGCTGGGCAGGAGATAGGCGGGGTTTGGGCTTCCAAGGCTTGGAGTCTGAGAAGAGACCACAAGGAGAAGAGGAGGGAGAAGAAGGTAAAGAAAGAAGTCTCTAGGAGCTTAAGAATTTTGAAAACATGGCTATGAGGGCTGGCTAATTAGAGTGAAGAGCAGCCCAGTGGAACAGGGCAAGTCATATTCTTGGGTTTTTGTCAGGGAAGTAGACATAATAACTTAGAGGGTGGATATCTGCCCAGCTTTAGTTCTGATTGCTATAAATTGAAGGCTGTGTGTCTTTTACCTGGGAGTCAAAGGATCTACAGTGGGGTAGAAACCCTGATTTGAGATTAAATAATCTCCACAACACTGAGAAGAGAAGACTCAGTTTCCCCAAGAGACAAAGCTGTGACATGTGTTGTCTCGTGCCAGGTGGTCAGCCCTGGATACATGTACATAGGAAAAATGCTAAATGGGGTCAGCAGTATGTATAAATATACATACATGTATTCAGCAATATATATGTACATATGTACCATACATGTATGCTCGTATGTATCTAATATGTATGTATTGTGAATGTATACATTTTTCATAAGAATAATAATTAAGATATGAATTGGGGAGGGAGAGGGATGACATAAGAGGAGTTCAAAGAAAACAGAGCAGTAAGTGCAATGGTTTATACTGGTTGTGTATGAGGTTTTCATAATTTTTAACAATATAAAAAGAAATCAAAATAGCATAAATACTATATATCTAGCTAGATCTCTATTTAGATGTGCTCTACATACAATGAATCTAAACTTTGACGGCCTGAATATATTCAGGGAATATGGGGCACAGCATTCTGATTTATAAACCCAGTAGTACATGTATCTTCTGAATGCCTGCCTGTCCTCTATCAGTACACTCATAAAATATATTGCCAATACTCGGTGAGTGAAAGTGCTTGTTTCATAAGTGTGAGGATACGTGTTCAAATCCCCAGAGCCCCTATAAAGTGTACATGTGGTACTGAAAGTGTTGGCAAACCCAAGGTTCTTCCAGAGGGCTAGGAGACTGAAGCACAGAACTTCCTGAAGCCTCTGGGCTAACGTAGAGTTAACTAATGCTTAGCGCATCCATCAGAAAACACAGCAAAAAGATCTTTATTCAAAACAATGTAGCCCATGAAGAATGCGTGACATTGTCTTCTGGCTGCCACGTGCATGTCTCGGCCCATGAGCACATACATTCACACACATATATGTATACCCACAAATGCATTAATTTTATACATATAAAATTATACTTCCTATGCTAATTATATAATTACTTTACTAACTCAACATACTCTTAAAATTATACTCTAAAGAGGGGCAAGGTAGCGTTTTCCTTTTTTGCTGCCTGTCTCCGAGATCTTGTGGCAGATGACTGAATTTGTTAAAACCACTGAAGGGGGTATATGGAAATGATCAGTGGTCCTGCTCTGTGACATGAATGATTTAAATGGCCTGCCTGTCACTAGTGAGGTGTGTGGAGTAACTATGCCTCCCCTCTTTTCTTTTATATTAACAAGCATGTTTTTCTCTTTTCTGAATTCATCTAAATTATTAACATTCCCCCTTCTTCATGGTATTTCTTTCAACTCACCAAAAGGGAATAAGAGGAGAAATGTTCTCTCAAAGGTCATTTTCCCTACTCATCCACAATCATGATGGAGTGATGTGCTTGCTGGGGAGAGAAACTTTTATTTGCTTTTGATGGGAAAGAGCTTCTGAATTTGAAACTGAAGATCTAGGACAAGTTTATGAAAAATAGTGAGGAATAAAACAAAGATTCAGTCGAGTATAGGCTGAAAATTATATCCTAAAGGATTTAAAAGTCACATCCTGTAGTCCTAATTATTTTCTATGGAGTTAGACCTAGACTGATAGATCATATTTTTATAAATATGGAAAAACACTATTATACTAATACAAAAAATATTACAAATCAAATATTCAACTTTAGAGAACGGTTGAATAAATAACATTGCACATTATCTTAAGGGATAAATGCATTTGTATTTCAAAGCAATTAAATGCCTGATGTACATTTTAACTGTACAACATAAGCAGGCTTAAATATAACAAATACACACATGCACACACATACACACACACACACACACACACACACACACACACACACACACCAAAAAACAAAACAACCAAGCAAACAAACAAAAAACCAGAGAAAGTTGAAAGGCACTTGCTGCAGGTGCAGGTGGAATTGGAAATCCAACATTTCTTTGTTACTCAGGAGAATACTGAACCAATTAGAAATGTTCCTGGGGCATTCAGATTTTAAAGAGATGCAGATGAGCCAGATGTGGTAGTGTAGACCTTTATTCCCAACAGCAAGGATGCAGGGAGATGCCGTTAGTCCAGCCTTGCCTACAGAGAAGTTCCAAGTCTGCCAGAGCTATATAGTGAGACCCTAGCATAAAAACAAACAAACAAACAAACAACTGAATACATGCAAGTGTCTACTGTGATTGTCTAGGTTCTGCAGAGAAACTGGTCAGGTAGAAAAGACTGCTTTTAAGAATTTGATCCACATGCTTATAGAGAGTACCCAGTCTTGAGATCTGTAGTGAGCAATTTGTGGACCATACAAGGGCAATGATATTGTGTCTGGTTCCAGTCAGGAGTGCTAAGAATTAAAACAACTGATGCGATGTTACACTTTGAAGGCTGCCAGGCTTAAGACTTGGGGAAAATACCAACATTTCATTTGTGTTCAGTTCAGGAAATCCTATATTCCCATATAATTTTTCATTCCAGAGCAAGAGAAACTTACTGCTCATAACACTAGAATAACTTTTGTTTGAAAGAGAGTATTGACTTTATAAATTAAATTTTCATCTGATCAATTTTGGTGTTTCTGTCTTCATCATTAATTAGCAAATTACATTAAAATTGGCACGTGTTCACTTAGTATTGTGTGTAAAATATTTATATTTTCATTACCCCTTGACCTTCTTTGCTAAATTCATTATTCGTATAATTACTTCCCCAAAAATATGTGATAGCCAGTGGATTATAAGCTTAGTAAAAGTAAGGACTATATTTGCCATATTTATTACTATGCCTCTAGGGCTTAGTGTTAGGAATTTATTAGGGACTCAGAAAATAACCTCACAGTTCTCTGAAATAGTAAATTTAAATGAATCAGAGATATTTTTGAACAATCAAATGAGTCTTTGGGGAGAGTCTTCTGGTAGTCAAGGAAACACTGAATGTTCTCATTGACTCAGAACATGAAAAGTGTTTCTATGCAAAATTTATAATCAAAAGTCAATACTTAAAGACTATCTCTCAACATTACCAGAGGAAAACTATGGTACTTTTGAAGAGGATCCAAGAGCTGTGGACCAAACTATGAACACTGCCAAGAACAGAAACACTTTCCATAATGAAGCAGAATATTACTGTGGCTGCTGTACCTAAGCTGCTTCATTTCTTATTCTTTTCCACCTTTAAAAAAAAAATTGCCCTTCAAGTCTTTTGCAAGAAATTAAGGAATTTGAAACACAAAATAGTTAAGTTTAATACACTCATATTTCAAGCAAACTTGAATCTATTGAAAATTATTACCATGCTGGTGAATTTGCAAGAATAGTTAAATACTAAGGGTCCATATTTACTGATTGACTGATGACTGATGGACATTCATATCTCAACCCTGATCTATAAGTTCTCTGGGAATGTGTTATTAAAAGCTCTAACTTGCTTGTGAATAACATTGAATGAGACCTAGTGTGTGACTTCTATGTTCATACACACATGAAGATAGAGGGAAACATGTGGAAGCACAGCGGAGCAGTCATAGATCTCTGTCGTGGGGTAGTCTGTTTCTCCCATGGAGGAGACAGATAAAAACCAAAGAGAAAGACCTTTGCAAATGAACTGTTTAGTCTTGGTGACTATTAAAGGAAATACATTAACATTAGGTTTCCATTGTGATTATAATCAGTTCCTAGAGGGGTTTGCTTCAGTTGGGTGATGTTATTACTTCTAGAAGAAGGTGGCAAGAGATCTACAGAAAAAAAGTGAGAGTCAGATGCATTGTGATTGGTCAAAAGGTGGCATTCGTGGCATTCGCCTTGCCTGAATCTGATTTGACAAGCTCTCCTGCTGCTATCTGGTTGAGACTCAGTTGCTTTGTGACAAAATCAATTCCTCCAAGCTTTCAGTTTAAGAACTGGATGAGCCTAAGGCTATAACTCCAAGGTAGTCCTTACGTGGACTTTTAGCACATCCCCAGGAAATATTTTTAGAAAATATTAAACAAACTACTAATTACTAAATGAGATTATAGTTCCATGTTTTGTAAATGAAAGGTCCAGCAGAAAGCCACCCCTTCCAGGACATGGAGACCATCTGCCATTCTGAATAACAGGTGAGTACTTCAATGATTAGGAAGCTTAGAATGTTCCAGATCCAGAGCCTGATTAAAATGTACCTTGGGCTTTCTTTACACACCTAAAGTGCTAACCCTTGCCCAATTCATTGTCAGACCTAACATCCCGTGATAAAAAAGATTGAATCCTTGTGGAATGCAGTAATGTAACAAAGCCATTGCTTCTACAAACCAAGTCTAAGTGTCTTCAGACAGTCTCTAAGGCCTGTAGCTGAGACGCTTTATACTGCCCTAACTTTATACTTATCTTCCCAAGTATTTGTAAGGTATTTAGATCCATGACTTTCTTCACTCTTTTACTATAGAAACTTCAAGAAACTGATTAGACATTGGAACATGGAATTTATGGGATATAAGTCTCTGTTCTATACCAATGGTCACTCATATTTCACTACAAAATAAATGATTTCTTATCTCCTTTGAGATGAAAATTGTGTTCTGACTAGACAGACTTAAACTAGCAATGATGAGGCTTTGTTTTTTAAATCTATTTTTTTAAATAAAATTTTATGATCTTATACAAAAACACTATATCTACATCATTCTTGCCATTCCATTACCCTCTAACACCTTCAGTGCCCCCTTCCTTCCCAAATTTATGACCTTAATTGTTTTTTTCACATGCATCTGTACATATATACACATATGTATATACATTACATATGTTTAGCTTATCTCTTTTGTGTAGGGCTAACCACTTAAGACTGGACAAGCTATGTAGGAGCTCATCGCCAGAGGAAACCAATTTCTCCACTTTCAGCAGCCGTTGACCATTTATAACTCTCTGTCTTGGGGTACAACTTCGTGGAATTCCTCCCACCCATATTATCATGTCAACCATCATTATCATTATGACAGTCTTGTTCCGGTAACCATATTGTTGACATTTTATGGGTGCATCTTCCCTGTCAGGTCTAGAGGACACAATATAGCAGCAGATATACAGGTCCTGTGGCGTTAAGCATCTTCCCATCCTCACACCACAGTGTGCAGTAAGCCTTAGCTATAGGGATTAGATTGGGGACAGAGAGCATGTGGTCAATTATTTCCTGCATTTTGATGAGTTGTTGATGAAAGGGAAAGCTACAGTTACTTGTGGGTATCAAGATTGAATATAGAATATACTTAGAAATGACATTTGTTTGGGAAAATGGCAGCAGTAGTTTCTCCTGTAATATCTATGACCTTCATACCCATGGATAGTTGCATAGATAGTACCAGGCATGCACTCCTTCCTTTAAAGTAAACCGTAAGTCCAACTAGGCAGCTGTTGGCTAATCCTAAGATAATAGTGCCACTATTATACCATTAGTGATCTCTTGCTGGGCTGGTCCTTGTTGTGATTGGTAAACTCCATAGTTATTTATATAGGACTACAGATTGTTGTTCTGTCCTAGCTGCTTTCATAGCATTTTCCAATATGATGAAAATCAGCCTGTAGGCAAGAGGTTTCTAATTCAATTCTAACTCAGTTCTTCCAAGATCTGTGTCTGCAATGTGTGATATCTTCA
The DNA here is from genome assembly GCF_011064425.1 of Rattus rattus. Taxonomy (NCBI): domain Eukaryota; kingdom Metazoa; phylum Chordata; class Mammalia; order Rodentia; family Muridae; genus Rattus; species Rattus rattus. Next base: position 5,687,388 of record NC_046170.1, read on the forward strand.
GTAAAAGCGTCTTTAACTTCCAAATTATAAAAGGTGACTAAAAGTATTGGAAGTAGCACATACAATTTCGGGTGATTCATATTCTCCCAACCATCAACTCAAGGGTTTCCCATGTCTGCCACAGAGGATTTTGTTACTCAGTACATAGCTTTTGGTAGAGTATACTTTCATCCAATGTGAAATAACTCTATTTAAAAATATATACATTTATTATTTACATATATGTATATATGAAATGCACATTTATATATGATCTCTGTGTGTGTCATTTAAATAAGCTAATAAAAGAACATTTTCCCATTGCTTTTTCAAATATACTTGGTGTGTTTATCTCTCGTTTCTAACCCTTCCACTCTCTTACCCTTCCTTCCCACTGCAGTTAAAGTCCTCTTCCATTTTCTCCCTTATCTCCCTTGTGGAGACTGTTTTAGTATCCTGTTTCTTAGTTTTCCTTCTTTTTCCACACCATGGCCTCTCTCTACTTTCCTGGCTTCTTTGGTAACATTAGATTTTATGTTCTCATCTAAAGATAAAAGAGAGCATGCAGTCTTTGGCTTTCTTGAATTCATCTTATTGTGATTCAATGTAAGGTATTAAAAAAACCCAATATAAGTTATTAAAAAACCCAACATAAGGTATTAGGAAACCCAATTTAAGGTATTAGAAAACCCATTATTCATAGACCTTTGAACTCACATGGAAGTTAAAATATCTAAAGAAGGGGTTTGTTTGTTTGTTTGTTTTTAATGACTTTTCACTGAGATTTCCTTCCTTAGCCCCACTCAGGATACCTATTGGAAGTCTGTTGTACTTTGTGTACATGGAGTAACTTACCAGGAAATTTTCAGCTGCTTATTTTAGCATAACCCGTGAGTACTTCCTGTCTTTTTCTTGCAAACGGAAAACATTTTTGATGAGTTAATTATCGTTTCCAAGTGATGAATATCTTGGTCCAATAAATGATATTGGGTAAATTGAATCACTGTGATTATCATCTAGATTTGTCTAATTAGTAATTAATATGTTTAAAATTCTAATAAGATGGAAATGGTCAAAGAGAGTAGAGATATCCTCATCTACTGCAATGATATTTTTTTATTAACGTGTGAATACATAATCTGCCAAGCCAACAGAAGGGCAGCTTGCTAAAGCACAGATTTTTATTTAAAAATCATGAGGAACTGTGAGTGTCTCACTCCCTGAACACAATGGGCTCACTACTTGCTGAGTGAAAAGGCAAAAAACCCAAGTAGACGATAAGAATGAGGTAAGATAAAGAAAGGATTTAGCTGTGGAGGTCACAGCAGCTTGAAGTTGACTCTACAGTATTGTGACTCCTCTTTTCTCTCCTCCCTCTACTCCTTCTCCTCTTCCTCTTCCTACCCCTCCCTTTCTTTCCCCTTCCCGTTCCTGTTCTTGTTCTCCTCCTTCCTTTTCCTTCTGGCTTCTCTTTTAAAGACTCTTGCATAGCATATCGAAGAGAAAGTCATTATATATGGAGATGCCACATTCCCAACATGCTTAGTCTGAGATCATTCTTTCTGAATTACATGTCCAATCAGGCTGAACAGAAATCCTCCTGGGCAGGGAATTACCATTATAATGGAACAATAAAAAGGAATATTCTCTCTAGGTAAGCTAGAAGAGTGTCCAGATAGTTTTGAGCTGAGTATTTATTTCAACAACAACAACAAAACAATATGTACACACAAATATTAACAGTAGTTTACAGGAGATACCCTTAAAGTTTCATATCACTGCAGAAGGCATTTATTGCTGCATTAATATCATATTTTAAATTCTAAGCCAATCACCTAAATGAGTAGCTCATATTCATATAATTATGTAATCTGTAAGCTTCTCCTCTATTGCTAAATCAATGATATTTATGAAGAAAACCACATTATAGCATATTACAGGGCATCAAATGCAAAATCTACTTAAGGAGTCAAAACTACCCAAACAGAACAGTACTTGTTAATGAAAGGAACTGTTGGAGCTGTCTCTCTAACTCAGCTTACTTCATCTAGGGCTCTTACAAATGTGTCTTCAGACATTTATAAGTAAATGATTAGGACACTGACGTATTAGGATTATGGTCACTTTGGGGCCAGCTTGAGATGCCTACACAAAATAAAATTGGTTTTCTTTTCAAATGACAGAGCAGGTGGACTAGAAAGTTAAGACAAATTTTCCAGAATGCTTTCGTTCAGGCAGGGTCCTCACTCACTTCATTAGCTTGATCAGCAATACCGACAGCCAATGCTTTTTCTCAGATATTCTTTCAAGAAGAAAGGGGAAAATAAGTCTGGGATGGAAGGAGTTGAGGAGTTAATGATGCAGACTTGGTGACTGATTATTTTAGACTAATATCTAAGCTCTGTGCCTTAGCTGTCATTTAGCATTTAGGAGCTTGGATTTCCTCACCGATGGAACATAAAATAGTAGTAATAATAGCCCTAGTTTTGATTTATCATTATGGAGGTTTAACTAAACTATGCACTTAAAGCCCCTCTCTTTTGTCATAAGGAAAATCTTATGAAAGAATTCTCATTGCAAAATACACACATGCACACAAGAAGTTAATAAAAATCTATTCTCCAGAAAAAGGAAAGCGTCCATATTAATTAGTCTTTCAGAAGACCGTAATTAAGTAAGTGTTCATGAGGCAGCTAAATTCTTAATTTTCTTTCAAATCTCAAATGTTGATTTTAGGTATTTATGTAGCTGGCCTCAGTGATGAACTGTGTTGCTGTCAAAATCTCTTCTCAACCAGTATCAGTTTTTTTAATTTCTATATTTTACAGTTGTTGCCCCCTCCAAGTCTGCCCTCCCACAATTCTGCATCCGATCCATCCCTCCTCCCCACTTTCTCCAAGAGGATGCTTCCACCCCCGACTCCAACCAGACATCCTCATTCCCTGGGGCCTCAAGTCTCTAGTCTTCTACTGTATATGTGTTGGGGTGGGGTGCTCAGACCAGTTAATGTATGCTGCCTGGTTGGTGGTTCAGTGTCTGAGAGATCTCAGGGGTCTGGATCAGTTGAGACTGCTGCTGGTCTTGCTATGCTTCTTCTAGCCTTGCCCTAATTCAACCACAGGGAACTGAAGTTCCCGACTTCAGTTGGGTGTAAGTATCTGCATCTTTCTCAGTCAGCTACTTGTTGGGGCTCTCAGGAGACAGCCATGCTAGGCTTCTGTCTGTAAGTACACCATAGCATCAGTAATAGTGTCAGGCCTTGAAGCCTCTCCTTGAGATGGCTCCCAAGTTGGGCCAGTCACTGGACCTCCTTTCCCTCAGTCTCTTCTCCGTTATTGTCCCTGTAGTTCCATTATCAGTTTTTGATGGGACAATAGTCTAGAGCTTAAACTGAGAATCAGTCCATGATGACTGTAGAATGAGCAAATGAGACATCTAGAGCTTAGAGAGCTGGAACACCTGAATGGAAATCCCGTTCTTGGCCAGTCTCATGACCTGTAATCTCATCTGTAATGGAGGTGGCATTGTTCACTGCTAAGGGGAGGTACAACTCTGAAAAAGAAATGAAAACACAATGGGGTTTTCCACAAAGGATTTTGAGAAGCTCCTTGTTTTTGTAGAGTTCTATATGACAGTAGTTTTACTTCTTCTCTAGGTAAATGATGAATATGTGATATAGCTATCCCTTGAAAATGAAGACAGTAAATAAAAAGGCTTTCTGTTCACTTCGAGAACGAAAGAAAAACAACCAATTATACTCATAACTACTGAAATTGTTTCAAATGCTATAATATGATCTTTTCAAAACATTGCTTCACAGTTGTGCAGTTTTCTCAAAAGCTGGAAGGGGAGACACTAGGCGCGCTCTTTAGTCTTTCTACTGAGGTTGTTCTCAGATCACAGAGCAGAACTCAGCCAGCTCAAATACTGATAAAATGTTTCAAGGCCCTTCTTAAGGCCTGTCCTTTTCAGAATTCTCTTCACAGCCTGTTATATTGAACAGGATCAGAGCACAGAACTCTTCAGCATAAAGGAGTAAACCCTAAGATTTCAGAAACATTCAAGATTATCGTTAGGACAGTTCCTAAGCCTCCAAAAGAAATACATAAACTGGAGCACAAGAATAGTCTATATTTGAAGCTCCGGTGAAAAGACAGGCTGATGAAGACATATGACGGGCACATTTTCAGCTCAAATCCAGGAGCTGTTTTGACATTTCCCTTTTTGCTATAATATAATGCGCTTTCTGAATCAGAGTGGAATCCTCTCAGCATGAAGTCATTTATCACAAGACTAAATGTGTGAGCTGGCTTGCCTCATTCTGCTCCTCAGCCTGGAACCTTCGGTGGATGCTGAAATGAATAATTATAATAGAGATTTGTGTCTAAAATTCTGATCATAATCCCTGTATCCAATTCCAGCTTCAGGTTACTGACACATATTCCATGAGTTTCTACTCACAACCAAAGAAGCCCACGTGGTATAGATAGTGGCTTTTTGTTGTATTTTTTAGTAAAGTTTAGGAACAACTGAAAAAAAAAGCTTATGTGTTGGTTAACACTAATAATGTTCATTATGAGTCGCTAAATTTGAGATACCCCACAAAATGCTTTATTTAATTCTCACCAGTGCCCTGCCAATAGCTACATTTATTCTCATTTTAACAGGTGAAAAAACTAAATGACCACGCTTAGAATCCAAACCAAGGCCTATGAGGGATATATGTTAAAAGGAAAAATAAATTTTACAGGTTTTCTGTAGACTGATAAACTGAAAATAAAAATGAAATACAAAGCAGAAACATTTCACATTGAACAAAGAGAATTTCATTCTCATAAAAATTGAATAAATATGTTCCCCTACTCCTTTTGGTGAAAACAGTGGAAAATCCTGTGTGTTATAATAAGACTCTGTTTTAAAGCTAAGGAGATATATAGATTTAAAATTCCATGCATCAAGAGGTACCATGGAATTACATTCCCTAGTTTGTCTTTTAGTACTGTAATTCCTGGGCTTGTAGTTGAAAATGACAGCAATTCAAAGATGCTAAGTATACAGTTTAAAGCAAGAAATTGACAGTAATCTCTCTACAGCTGAAGGACTTCAATGAGATAAATTAATAAAACAGAAATCACTTAAGCATTAACTGTTTTATTTCGCTAGATAAGTGACAAAAGGCTGTACAGCCCCATCTCTATCCTGAGTAGTTCAGACTGTGATGGCTTGTTTGTCTACTTGATAGTCTAGAATCACTTGGAAAAGGAACTTTAATGAGGGATTCTCTAGATTAGGTGGGCCATTGGGCAAATCAATGGGGGTTTGTCTTGACTGAGTTAGTTATAGTGGGAAGACTCCCTCCATGGTGGCGTCATTCACTAGGCAGTGGCTTCAGAACTAGGTAATGGAGAAAGTAAGGTGAGCGTAGCATAAATGTGTTACTGCCGTAGTAATTATTGCTTTCTTCTCTTGACTGTGGATGCCTTATGAACAGTTCACTAAAGTTTCTGCTGCTGAGTCTCCTGCCATCGTGAACTGTAACCCGAGATTGTGAAACCAAGAAGAATGACTTGACCCCCCCCCCCGACGAGATCCAGTGTTGCAATATAAAACAACATAAAAGATGTTAACAGCAAAAGCTACATTTTCATTCCTATTAGAGTTGAGAGTTTCCATTTCCATGAGACCTATTGAAGAGCCTTACATTTTTATCTTCAATTCCTTCTTACCATCCTCACATGGTACACAGGAGAGCTAATAATTATATGGGAAAGTCTACATATCTCAGAAACAACAACATTTCTTGAACTTTGATATAAATGGATAAATATCACAATGTACCACTGTCATTTCCCCAGAAAGTTATTAATGGATTACAAGCGATGATCCACAGCTCTAACTCTCATTCAACCATAATAAGGAGACACCACCCTTGGATATAAGTAGAATCCAAATGGAGATCCAGGATGTTCGCGTGTACCTGGCAGGAATGAAGTGCCATAATTTTCTTTCCATATTACAGTGGAGCCAATGGAAGACAGCTAAAATAGAAATTTAACATCTAGAGTCGTATCATAATACAGAGTCAGAGTTTCCATAATATCTGCTTGCATTTAAAAAACTATGCAACACCTTAAACTAAATTGAAGCAGGAACCAATTAATAGATTTAATCATTGAGATACTAAAGAATCTTTGAATTGTCCAACAAGTACTTGAAAGTACCCGAAACCAGTAAGAATGAGCACACTTGCAACTAATAACAAAGAGAAACTCACTGACAAACATAGACATTTTGAACAAAGAATATATATAAAAAACCAGATTGATAGTTACAACACCGCATATAAAGTGTTCAGTGGATAAACCTTTATATGGAAGAAACAAATGGGAAAGAAATTAATGAGCTTGTCGGAAGAAGAACATAAATAACTCCTGAGCAACAATAGAAAATACACTGTAAACAAACAGTTCATGCATATGATATGTCTCAGTGTAAGGATAAGGCAGGAATTTAATGAATTAGAATATATCCTTGGGGTTGGGATTTAGCTCAGCGGTAGAGCGCTTGTTTAGGAAGCGCAAGGCCCTGTTCAACCCCAGCTCCAAAAAAAAAAAAAAAAAAAAAAAAAAAAAAAAAAAAGAATATATCCTGAGATACTTTGAAGACCTTGTCTCTAAATCAGTAAATACACAATGAGTATAACATGTGTAATATGTAATAATTATAAAGTAATTTAGTATTCCTGTCAGAATTTCAGAAGAAAAGAGGAATTAATTGAAACAATAGTTAAAGAGATAATGGTGGTAAGAAGCTCTAAAACCGTAAAGTAATAGTAAACAGACTCAAAAAGGCACCTAGAAATTATCATCCTGAGGCGTCAACTCTGTAACACATTATCACCAACCTTCTGAAAGGTACATATAGAGCGACAGGTCTTAAGTATAAGAAGAAAGAAATAGCACCAGAGAATAAAAGATTCTATAAATTGTAGTAAGAAAGCAACATCTTATTCCATATAAAACTGTTATTCTGGAATTACACAGGAAAAATATCTGCAAATGCAGGCATTCTCAGATGAGGGAATCTAAGAGAATATGCTACCAGCAGACCCAGTCCAAAAGCTTGAGAAATATATATATATATATATATATATATATATATATATATATATATATATATACATATATATAATATAGTATTTCAAAAAGAAATTTGAAAAATCTGAAAAAAAGAAAAAGAAACGGGAAAAGAAAAAGTGCCCATGAAAAATGTTCAACTTTTTTTTTTTTTTTCAAGTAGTAAGATTTTAATATTGTATTATGGCAGTTTGAGGAAATTTTTGTTTGTCCCCACTTAGGCCAATTAAAACAATTGGATTTATATTATTAAGTACTTTAAACATACTGTAGCTTATAATATATGTGTTAAGATACATACATAAGAAACTTTAAATCGTAACCTGTGCATGACTGGTACAGAACACTTAGCATCAAATACTGCAGTGTGTCCATAATTATATACAGTCCTTTCTAATACTGTCTTAAAGTAAATGAAAATAAGTATATTCAAGTAGGCTTTTTAGGAGTTTATTTGATATGCATCAAATGGTACTTTTGTTTCTACATTTAATCGTGATCTGTGTACAACTGTGCATATATTTTATCAATTATTCACTAAGAAAAAGCTATGACTTTAAAATTCACATAGATTTTTATACAAAACACGATTAGTTTCTGTTGTATAATTAGTTGATAATATAGGAGTCTTTTCAGAATTGAAACTATGTGAATTCTAAATCAATATATAGAAGTTTTGGCTGCAAAATTAGGTCCAAATGAAAGTAGACTCAGGAAGATTGCAGCTCAGAACAGAGTTTGTTTTCTAAAGTACTTTTTGGTTTTGTTTTTTTCGAAATCAACTTTTTAAATACTGCTTACTTCTAAAAATGTCTTCACAGTATGAAAACCCCATTTTTAGTACTATTTGAAATTGCTTTTGAATACCACCATAGGAGAGTTCTGTGTTACGTGATGACTAGTGTCTCAGTATAATACAGAAAATATGTTTTGCTTTCTATACTTATAAAAAGACAGTAATCGTTATTACCCCAAGTTTTATCTACAGTCCGAAAGCCAGCCTGCTTTTATAGAAATGAAAATGCAATATGGTACTGTTATTTCAAAGTAGTTGTGATTTTATTGTGACTTGTGAAAGGATACCTTCCCAGGAAGTGACAACATTGTAGGAAACCCTTCCCCTCTTTTTTTTTTTTATACCTTATGTCGCTTCCTTATTAACTTGAGGTTATTCCCTTTCCCGTTCCTCCCCCCTTCCTTAACCCTCCCCCCCCCCATTGCTGCCCTCTCCCAACAGTCTAGTTCACTAGGGTTCAGTCTTAGCAGGACCCAGGGCTTCCCTTCCACTGGTGCTCTTACTAGGATATTCATTGCAACCCACGAGGTCAGAGTCCAGGGTCAGTCCATGTATAGTCTTTGGGTAGTGGCTTAGTCCCTGAAACTCTGGTTGGTTGGCATTGTTGTACATATGGGGTCTCGAGCCCCTTCAAGCTCTTCCAGTTCTTTCTCTGATTCCTTCAACGGGGGTCCTATTCTCAGTTCAGTGGTTTGCTGCTGGCATTCGCCTCTGTATTTGCTGTATTCTGGCTGTGTCTCTCATGAGCGATCTGCATTCACATTTTGATCATCCGTCTTGAGTTTCATTTGTTCTAGGCATCTAGGGTAATTCAAGCATTTGGGCTAATAGCCACTTATCAATGAGTACATACCATGTATGTCTTTCTGTGATTGGGTTAGCTCACTCAGGATGATAGTTTCCAGTTCCAACCATTTGCTTACGAATTTCATAAAGTCATTGTTTTTGATAGCTGAGTAATATTCCATTGTGTAGATGTACCACATTTTCTGTATCCATTCCTCTGTTGAAGGGCATCTGGGTTCTTTTTTCCAGCTTCTGGCTATTATAAATAAGGCTATATGAACATAGTGGAGCACGTGTCTTTTTTTTTATATGTTGGGGCATCTTTTGGGTATATGCCCAGGAGAGGTATAGCTGGATCCTCAGGCAGTTCAATGTCCAATTTTCTGAGGAACCTCCAGACTGATTTCCAGAATGGTTGTAGCAGTCTGCAACCCCACCAACAATGGAGGAGTGTTCCTTTCTCCACATCCTCGCCAGCATTTGCTGTCACCTGAGTTTTTGATCTTAGCCATTCTCACTGGTGTGAGGTGAAATCTCAGGGTTGTTTTGATTTGCATTTCCCTTATGACTAACGATGTTGAACATTTCTTTAGGTGTTTCTCAGCCATTCGGCATTCCTCAGCTGTGAATTCTTTGTTTAGCTCTGAACCCCATTTTTTAATAGGGTTATTTGCCTCCCTGCTGTCTAACTTCTTCAGTTCTTTGTATATTTTGGATATAAGCCCTCTATCTGTTGTAGGATTGGTAAAGATCTTTTCCCAATCTGTTGGTTGCCGCTTTGTCCTAACCACAGTGTCCTTTGCCTTTACAGAAGCTTTGCAGTTTTATGAGATCCCATTTGTCGATTCTTGATCTTAGAGCATAAGCCATGGGGTGTTTTGTTCAGGAAATTTTTCCAGTGCCCATGTGTTCCAAATGCTTCCTAGTTTTTCTTCTATTAGTTTGAGTGTATCTGGTTTGATGTGGAGGTCCTGATCCACTTGGACTTAAGCTTTGTACAGGGTGATAAGCATGGATCGATCTGCATTCTTTCTACATGTTGACCTCCAGTTGAACCAGCACCATTTGCTGAAAATGCTATCTTTTTTTTCCATTGGATGGTTTTGGCCCTTTGTCAAAAAATCAAGTGCCCATAGGTGTGGGGTTCATTTCTGGGTCTTCAATTCTGTTCCATTGGTCTATCTGTCTGTCTCTGTACCAATACCATGCAGTTTTTATCACTATTGCTCTGTAATACTGCTTGAGATCTGGGATAGTGATTCCCCTGAAGTCCTTTTTTTTATTGTTGAGGATAGTTTTAGCTATCCTGGGTTTTTGTTATTCCAGATGAATTTGCAAATTGTTCTGTCTAACTCTTTGAAGAATTGGATTGGTATTTTGATGGGGATTGCATTGAATCTGTAGATCGCTTTTGGTAGAATGGCCATTTTTACTATATTAATCCTGCCAATCCATGAGCATGGGAGATCTTTCCATCTTCTGAGATCTTCTTCAATTTCTTTCTTCAGAGTCTTGAAGTTCTTATTGTACAGATCTTTCCCTTGCTTGGTTAAAGTCACCCCGAGGTACTTTATATTATTTGGATCTATTATGAAGGGTGTCATTTCCCTAATTTCTTTCTCTGCCTGTTTCTCTTTTGTGTAGAGGAAGGCTACTGATTTATTTGAGTTAATTTTATACCCAGCCACTTTGCTGAAGTTGTTTATCAGCTTTAGTAGTTCTCTGGTGGAATTTTTGGGATCACTTAAATATACTATCATATCATCTGCAAATAGTGATATTTTGACTTCTTCTTTTCCGATCTGTATCCCCTTGACCTCCTTTTGTTGTCTTATTGCTCTGGCTAGAACTTCAAGAACTATATTGAATAAGTAGGGAGAGAGGGCAGCCTTGTCTAGTCCCTGATTTTAGTGGGATTGCTTCAAGTTTCTCCATTTAGTTTAATGTTAGCAACTGGTTTGCTGTATATGGCTTTTACTATGTTTAGGTATGGGCCTTGAATTCCTATTCTTCCAGGACTTTTATCATGAAGGGGTGTTGAATTTTGTCAAATGCTTTCAGCATCTAATGAAATGATCATGTGGTTTTGTTCTTTCAGTTTGTTTATATAATGGATCACGTTGATGGTTTTCCCAGATATTGAACCATCCCTGCATGCCTGGGATGAAGCCTACTTGATCATGGTGGATGATTGTTTTGATGTGCTCTTGGATTCGGTTTGCCAGAATTTTATTGAGTATTTTTGCATCGATATTCATAAGGGAAATTGGTCTGAAGTTCTTCTTTCTTTGTTGGGTCTTTGTGTGGTTTAGGTATAAGAGTAATTGTGGCTTCATAGAAGGAATTCGTAGTGCTCCATCTGTTTCAATTTTGTGGAATAGTTTGATAATATTGGTACGAGGTCTTCTATGAAGGTCTGATAGAATTCTGCACTAAACCCGCCTGACCTGGGCTCTTTTTGGTTGGGAGAGCTTTAATGACTTCTTCTATTTCCTTAGGAGTTATGGGGTTGTTTAACTGGTTTATCTGTTCCTGATTTAACTTCGGTACCTGGTATCTGTCTAGGAAATTGTCCATTTCCTGCAGATTGTCAAGTTTTGTTGAATATAGGCTTTTATAGTAAGATCTGATGATTTTTTGAATTTCCTCTGAATCTGTAGTTATGTCTCCCTTTTCATTTCTGATTTTGTTAATTTGGACACACTCTCTGTGTCCTCTCGTTAGTCTGGCCAAGGGTTTATCTATCTTGTTGATTTTCTCAAAGAACCAACTTTTGGTTCTGTTGATTCTTTCTATGGTCCTTTTTGTTTCTACTTGGTTGATTTCGGCTCTGAGTTTGATTATTTCCTGCCTTCTACTCCTCCTGGGTGTATTTGCTTCTTTTTGTTCTAGAGCTTTTAGGTGTTCTGTCAAGCTGCTGACATATGCTCTTTCCTGTTTCTTTCTGCAGGCACTCAGCGCTATGAGTTTTCCTCTTAGCACAGCTTTCGTCGTGTCCCATAAGTTTGGGTATGTTGTATCTTCATTTTCATTAAATTCTAAAAAGTCTTTAATTTCTTTCTTTATTTCTTCCTTGACCAGGTTATCATTGAGTAGAGCATTGTTCAATTTCCACGTATATGTGGGCATTCTTCCCTTATTGTTATTGAAGACCAGTTTTAGGCCGTGGTGGTCCGATAGCACGCATGGGATTATTTCTATCTTTCTGTACCTGTTGAGGCCCGTTTTTTGACCAATTATATGGTCAATTTTGGAGAAAGTACCATGAGGAGCTGAGAAGAACGTATATCCTTTTGCTTTAGGGTAGAACGCTCTATAAATATCCGTTAAGTCCATTTGGCTCATGACTTCTCTTAGTCTGTCTACGCCTCTGTTTAATTTCTGTTTCCATGATCTGTCCATTGATGAGAGGGGGTGTTGAAATCTCCTACTATTATTGTGTGAGGTGCAATGTGTTTTTGAGCTTTAGTAAGGTTTCTTTTATTTATGTAGGTGCCCTTGTATTTGGGGCATAGATATTTAGGATTGAGAGTTCATCTTGGTGGATTTTTCCTTTGATGAATATGAAGTGTCCTTCCTTATCTTTTTTTGATGACTTTTAGTTGAAAATTGATTTTATCTGATATTAGAATGGCTACTCCAGCTTGCTTCTTCTGACCATTTGCTTGGAGAGTTGTTTTCCAGCCTTTCACTCTGAGGTAGTGAGGTCTTTGTCTCTGAGGTGTGTTTCTGTAGGCAGCAGAATGCAGGGTCCTCGTTGCGTATCCAGTTTGTTAATCTATGTCTTTTTATTGGGGAGTTGAGGCCCTTCATGTTGAGAGATATTAAGGAATAGTGATTATTGCTTACGGTTGTATTCATATTTGGATGTGAGGTTATGTTTGTGTGCTTTTCTTCTCTTTGTTTTGTTGCCAAGGACGATTAGTTTCTTGCTTCTTCTAGGGTATAGCTTGCCTCCTTATGTTGGGCTTTACCATTTATTATCCTTTGTAGTGCTGGATTTGTAGAAAGATATTGTGTAAATTTGGTTTTGTCATGGAATATCTTGGTTTCTCCATCTATGTTGATTGAGAGTTTTGCAGGATACAGTAACCTGGGCTGGCATTTGTGTTCTCTTAGGGTCTGTATGACATCAGTCCAGGATCTTTCTGGCCTTCATAGTTTCTGCTAAAAAAGTCTGGTGTGATTCTGATAGGTCTGCCTTTATATGTTACTTGACCTTTTTCCCTTACTGCTTTTAATATTCTTTTTTCTTTATTTTGTGCGCTTGGTGTTTTGACTATTATGTGACGGGAGGTGTTTTTTTCTGGTCCAATCTATTTGGAGTTCTGTAGGCTTTTGTATGCCTATGGGTATCTCTTTTTTTTAGGTTAGGAAGTTTTCTTCTATGATTTTGTTGAAGATATTTACTGGTCCTTTGAGCTGGGAGTCTTCACTCTCTTCTATACCTATTATCCTTAGGTTTGATCTTCTCATTGAGTCCTGGATTTCTGTATGTTTTGGACCAGTAGCTTTTTCCGCTTTTACATTATCTTTGACAGTTGAGTCAATGATTTCTATGGAATCTTCTGCTCCTGAGATTCTCTTCCCATCTCTTTGTATTCTGTTGGTGAAGCTTGTATCTACAGCCCTTGTCTCTTCTTTTTGGTTTTCTATATCCAGGGTTGTTTCCATGTGTTCTTTCTTGATTGCTTCTATTTCCATTTTTAATTCCTTCAACTGTTTGATTGTGTTTTCCTGAATTCTTTCAGGATTTTTGTGACTTCTATGGGCTTCTACTTGTTTATTTATGTTTTCCTGGAATTCTTTTTTAGGATTTTTGTGACTCTCTCTGTAGGGCTTTACTTTATTTGTTTTTAGAATTTTTATGTTTTCCTGTGTTTTTATGTTTTCTGTGTTTCTAAGGGAGTTCTTCATGTCTTTCTTGAAGTCCTCCAACATCATGATCAAATATGATTTTGAAACTAGATCTTGCTTTTCTGGTGTGTTTGGATATTCCGTGTTTGCTTTGGTGGGAGAATTGGGCTCCGATGATGCCATGTAGTCTTGGTTTCTGTTGCTTGGGTTCCTGCGCTTGCCTCTCGCCATCAGATTATCTCTAGTGTTACTTTGTTCTGCTATTTCTGACAGTGGCTAGACTGTCTTATAAGCCTGTGTTTCAGGAGTGCTGTAGACCTGTTTTCCTGTTTTCTTTCAGCCAGTTATGGGGACAGAGTGTTCTGCTTTCAGGCTGCCAGTTTTTCTTCTCTACAGGTCTTCAGCTGTTCCTGTGAGCCTGTGTCTTGAGTTCACCAGGCAAGTCGTTTGTAGCAGAAAAGTTTGTCTTACCTGTGGTCCCCAGGCTCAGGTTTGCTCTCGGGGTGTTGCCTATGAGCTCTCCACGGCCTCAGCAGCCAGGAAGATCTGCGCTGCCCCTTCCGGGAGGTTCCGTGCACCAGGGTTCCAGATAGCTTTTGTTTTCCTCTGGGGTCAGTACTGTGTGCAGCGTGCAGTCTCTTCTGGTTTCCCAGGCGTGTCCGCCTCTCTGAAGGTTTAGCTCTCCCTCCCACGGGATTTGGGTGCAGAGAACTGTTTATCCAGTCGGTCCCTTCAGGTGCGGTGTCTCAGACGCAGTGGACCTGCTGCTCCTGGGCCCTCCTCTACGGGTACCCAGAGGCCGATACAGTTCCTCCTGGGCCAGGGATGGGGCAGGGTGGGCAGCGCCAGGTCTCCTCCGCCTGCTGCCTCAGGAGTGCCCGCCCACCAGGCGGCGAGAACTCCCTCCAGGGGGCCTGGGAGCAGAGAGCTGCTGAAGGCAGGGATCCTCCGCTGGTCCGGGACTCTGGCCAAACACCGAAGTGTCCGCCCCAGAGGAACTCCGCCTGTGTGACCTGAGATCACCAGGCAAGTCGTTTGTAGCAGAAAAGTTTGTCTTACCTGTGGTCCCCAGGCTCAGTAACAGGTCGGCAAAGAATTTTAAAACAGAACACTAAGTGACTGGGATAGGGATGCTTCCAATGAAGCCCAAAATCAAGCAGAAGCTCTTAGCCATGAGTGACCACATGGAAAGCAAAGAGTTAAGAAAATCCAATTAGAAAAGAGGTTAGCAAATGGATGGAAATCTAAAACAAGACACAGTACAACCTTATGTGATTTCGTAAGTTATTGAATCCAAACGGGTACAATGTAAATCAGTTAACATTAATCCAGTGAAGGGAGGTAGGACTATATCAATATGTGATAAAAATTATCTTTACAAAAAAGAAAATCGCTAGGCTGAGAAGTGATACATATAATTGTTGATAAATTGATCATTTACTATAAAGACTTAGTTCTCTTTGATTTCTATGAACCGAAGAACACAGTAGTAGATTTTGTGAAGTTAAAACTAATCAAATTGAAAAAAGAAATAAAAGTAAATACAATTCTACTTGGAAACCTTAACATTTCTCTGTAAGTAGTTGATGAGTAGAAAAAAATCAATAAGCCTAAAGTTTAATAGCATCATAGCATATGGTCTATATTCACGGAGCGCTCTATTTAATAAGATTGAATATGTATTATCTTCCAGTTTCTACATCAGAAAAACCAATACTGACCATATGGTAAAAGAACAAGCTTGGTAACAGAATATTCTTCAAGAAATTAAAAAATGCTTGCAATCAAATAGAATAAAATTAATAACATCAAATACAATAAACTTGGAAATCACTTACAGAAATGTAACAGAAATCTTCAAACATTTGGAAAACAAACAACAGTCTTTGAATAGTTCATGGTTCAAAGAGGAAGTCTCAGGGCAATACAACACCATCAAACTGAGTGAAAATAGAATACAATAAATCAATATTTATGGGATACAGCTAAAACATTGCTGTTGGGAAATTTTACCGTAATAAATAAATGCAAACAAACGAAGAGGTTTAAATGAATAATCAAAGCTCTGTCAAGAGGAATGTAGGGAAAATTTCGCAAAGTTTGTTCCAGAAAATAGGAGACAAAAACTCTTCTCCATTCATCTCACTAAGTTAATATTACTCTGATTTTCTGATGTGTATACACATAACATACAAAACATATTAGGAAGAGGAAGAAAAAGACTAACCTGAAAACAATAGCAGAAGTGTAGGAGTTTCTCTTGGGTTTCTCCAAAAAACAAAATTGAGAGAGACGGAGACGGAGACAGAGACAGAGACAGAGACAGAGAGACAGACATAGGCAGAGACAGAGACACAGAGAGATAGACACACACACAGAGAACTTACAATAGATAGCAATTCAAATCACTTTGAGCGTCATTTCATGCTATACCATCTGGAAGCTCGATAATTAGGAAAGTCAAAATAGTATAAATCAACCTGAGGCTGCAGTTCAGAAGCCAAAATATCAGCGTCAGAGAATAGAAGAAAAGCAACTTCCTATCATCAAAAGGAAATGAATTCTTTCTTTTGCTCTTTTACTCCTGTTGAAACCTAAAACAAGTTAGATAATGTTCACAAACACTGGAGATGACACTTCGTTTTCCTTAGATCAGTAATTCTATGGCTAATGACTTTGGGAAATATTCTCACAGATACACATAAAATGTTTGTCTCACTGAGTGTCATCACTTAGCCCAAACACATATACCATGAGAGCTATAAATCAACTTATGAGTACATATATTTACTGTGTAAAATATTTCCAAAGATTAATAAACTAAATTTTAAATAAAAGAATTACACAGCACTCATTTTGGCAGAACGTTTTCTACAATCGATACAATATAGAGAAGATTAGCCTGGCCTTGAACAGGGATAACATACAAATTCATGACTTTTTACAGCTAAATAAATGGAACTGCGAAAGATTTTATTAAATGAGGTAACCCAGACCCAGAAAGACAAAGGTCACATGTCCTCCCATCAAAGGCTCCTAGCATCCAATTTTCAAATGGAAGCACATATCTAGGAGTAACTATAGAAAATAAGAAAGTAAAAACAGACAGATGCCAAGGTGGAGAGGCAAGGGAAAGCAACTGAGAAGAGAATAACAGGGCACAAATGATTTGATTGTTTCACATTAAAGTGGGAAAAGGGAGCTCTATTTAGGGAGGGGAGATGGATATAAATAGAAGTGAAGATGGTAAAATAACGCTAAGAATGTCTGAAAAACTGGTAAGGAATTATATTATTAACTACCTAAAAATAAAATCATACTACACACACACACACACACACACACACACAGAGAGAGAGAGAGAGAGAGAGAGAGAGAGAGAGACAGAGAGAGACAGAGAGAGACAGAGAGACAGAGCAACAGAGACAGAGAAACAGAAACATTGAGATACAGAGAGAGAGAGAGACACAGATAAACACATACAGAAACACACATACTTCATCTTGACTGACTATGCTCTCTCTAAAAGCCCAAGACTACCTAACCAAAATACCGGGCATGAGACAATGAGAAACCCTCTTTTGAGTTGTTGGGTATGGTTGTCCAAAAGACCCCCAACACATTACCGTCTGTTCCTGTTACCCTTGGTTTCACTGACCCCACCCTCAGAGGTGGAAGGAATAGAGTCTAAGAGGCCCCTCAGCTAGAACTGACTTGAATGCCTCCTTCTGAGGACTAGGTTCATGGTAGATGGTTTCATGTAAGCTTCCAAAATAGGAGAACAACCAAGAGTGCTACTCATCTATCTAACTCTCATGCCAACATAACCATACAACTCTCATGCCACCATAACCCTACAATTCTCATGCCACCATAACCCTACAACTCTCATACCACCATAATCGTACAACTCTCATGCCACCATAACCGTACAACTCTCATGCCGCCATAACCATCCAACTCTCATGCCACCATAACCATCCAACTCTCATGCCACCATAACCCTACAATTCTCATGCCACCATAACCTGAAAGGTCCAATAACAGCATAAATACATTGACAGTAATGAATAGCTCTCTAATTAAACTTAAGACCCACTCAATGAAAGAAAAGTTAAGTATGGTATTAGAAACTGGTGAAGAACTGACTGGTGAAGTCGAGGATCTTTGTGGAGACAGAACAACTACCGCTTTCCCCTATCAGAACAACCGCTAATATAATCTAAATATCTTGTGCTTATATCTACGGATAAGTGGAGTCCTAATCCCTCACTAGGGAAACTTCTCTTTGCAACATATGGAAACCAAAACAGAAAAATCACAAACTATCCAAAATGTACAATTCTTGTAAAAATTCTTGAAAGCAACAAAATTATTAAATACAGACACAAACAGAAGGAGAACACATAATTTGTGTGATATCAATTTTAACATTTTTAGTCACATAATAACTAAGTCAAAGATATTCATGGTATCATTTTTAATAACATAATTAAACATCTATGAAATAATTTTATGCATGGGTACTGTAAATGTACATATCATGACATATATTTGAATATATATGAATTATGAGTATATAAATGCAAAGGTATTGGTAATAAAACCATGTTGTGTATTAATATTCAAAACCTGATGTTATCTGTTACTATTGTTTCAAAGAGAAAAATATGGAGAACATCAGTGTACATATGACAATGCTTTTAAGAAATTGTGTACATGGTCTCAACTAGGACCCCTAGGCTAACTATTCCAATATATCCAATTAATACACAATTAGTGGTTTTTCAAATAAAGTTCACTTGCTCAGAAGATGATGATTATTGAAAAAATTGTGAACGGATTCACATTCATATCTCCATTATAAGAGGTCAGCCAACTACACTTATGATTTTTAAATACTTTATTGATAATTTTCTCCTAAAATATATGTTGAACATTTTTCCCCTTCCTCAAATTCTTCCAGGTTTTAGCCCACATTTATTGTTCTTTGTCACTCATTCTCTTTCAAAACAAGTAAAAACTATGAAACAAACAAATACAAAAACGACAAAAATGTAAAAATTAAAACTCAAACCAAAAAAGACCAAAAAACAAAAAAAAAAAAAAAAAAAAAAAGCCAAACAAAGCAAAATTAAATAAATGTCTACAACTCTACAAATTGTTTATTTTGTGTTGACCCACATGGAGCCTGAAGTGTTCTTCATAATCCCAGTGAGTCTATATCGAGAAAAATAATTTTCCTTCGCCGGTGTCAACTTAGTTAAGGGTAAAATGCTTTGTCCACCCCCCTTCTCAGTGCAGGACCAGATTGGTTTGAAGCTATGCAGGTCTTCAGTACGCTGCTATCTCTGTGAGTTCAGTCCTGTTGTCAGGAAGACACTGTTCCTTGGAAACATCAATTACCTCAGGCTATAACAATTCCGCTTTCTCTTCTTTGTAGGTTCCTGAGCCTTGTGAGGAAGACTGTGAAAGACACATCTATTTTAGGACTGAGTTATCCAGTGTCTCATGCTCTGCATTACCTGGTTGCGAATCTTTGTGTTAGTTCACATCGACTGTAAAAACTCATTTCTCTGATGTGGATTAAGTAAGTCACTGACCTATGGTATAAGATTACATCATTTGGAACCATTTTATTTATATGCTTCTCTCTCTCTCTCTCTCTCTCTCTCTCGATATTTTATTTAATTGCATTTCAAATGGTATCCCCTTTCCCTGGCTAGAACGTTTCAGTTTTGAAGGAAAGTATTATAAATATCTTAAAATAAATAATTTATAAAGGAACTAAAACATAGTGGATGGGTTCATACTACATGAGACGAAGCCCAATGTATACAAATATAGCGATAAAGAGTTTAAAACTCTTTCAAATAACAGGGATGTCACCTGATGTAAGTAATTTTGAATTTAATAACTTGAGAATGCTTAATAGTTTATTTCAATGAGTCACAAAATCCCAGCATTTCTATTCAGATGGACTAACAGAACAGAATTCTTTATTTTTTCCTTCCATTTTTGTTAAATTGCGTATTTCCTATTTACATTTCAAATGTTATTTCCCGGTTTCCTGTCCATCAGACCCCTAACCTCTCCCCTTCCCCTTCGAAATGGATGTTCCCCTTCCCATAAACCCCCCATTTTCGCCCCCCCCACCAACAATCACCTACAATGGGGGTCCAACCTTGGCAGGAACAAGGGCTTCCCCTTTCACTGGTGCTCTTACTAGGCTATTCATTGCTACCTATGCAGTTGGAGCCCAGAGTCAGTCCATGTATAGTCTTTGGGTAGTGGCTTAGTCCTTGGTTGGCATTGTTGTTCTTATGGGGTCGCAAGTCCCTTCAAGCTCTTTCAGTCCTTTCTCTAATTCCTCCAACTGGGGTCCCGTTCTCAGTTCAGTGGTTTGCTGCTGGCATTTGCCTCTGTATTTGACATATTCTGGCTGTGTCTCTCAGGAGAGATTTATAACCAGTTCCTATCAGCATGCACTTCTTAGCTTCATCCATCTTATCTAGTTTTGGTGGCTATATATATGGGCCACATGTGGGGCAAGCTTTGAATGTCCATTCCTTCAGTCTCTGCTCTAAACTTTGCCTCCCTATCTCCTCCTATGGATATTCTTGTTCCCCTTTTAAAGAAGGAGTGAAGCATTCACATTTTGGTCATCCTTCTTGAGTTTCATGTGTTCTGTGCATCTAGGGTAATTCAAGCATTTGGGCTAATAGCCACTTATCAATGAAAGTGCATACCATGTGTGTTTTTTTCTGTGATTGGGTTACCTCACTCAGGATGATATTTTCCAGTTCCATCCATTTGCCTATGAATTTCATGAAGTCAGTGTTTTTGATAGCTAAGTAGTACTCCATTGTGTAGATGTACCACATTTTCTGTATCCATTCCTCTGTTGAAGGACATCTGGGTTCTTTCCAGTGTCTGGTTATTATAAATAAGGCTGCTATGAACATAGTGGAGCATGTGTCTTTGTTGTATGTTGGAGCATCTTTTGGGTATATGCCCAGGAGAGGTATAGCTAGGTCCTCAGGTAGTGCAATAGCATTAATAGGGTTATTTGTCTCTCTGGAGTCTAACTTCTTGAGTTCTTTTTATATTTTGGATATTAGCCGTCTATCAGTTGGAGGATTGGTAAAGATCTTTTCCCAATCTGGTGGTTGTTGTTTTGTCCTAATGACAGTGTCCTTTGCCTTACAGAAGCTTTGCAGCTTTATGAGATCTCATTTGTCGATTCTTGATCTTAGAGCATAAGCCATCGGTGTTCTGTTCAGGAAATTTTCCCCAGTGCCCATGTGTACGAGACTCTTCCCCCTCACATTTTCTTCTATTTGTTTGAGTGTATCTGGTTTTATGTGGAGATTCTTGATCCACTTGGACTAAGCTTTTTACAGAGCAATAAGAATGGATTGATTTGCATTTTTCTACATTCTGACCTCCAGTTGAAGCAGCACCATTTGTTGAAAAGGTTATCTTTTTTCCATTGGATGGTTTTGGCTCCTTTGTCAAAAATCAAGTGACCATAGGTGTGTGGTCTCATTCCTGGGTCTTCAATTCTATTCCACTGGTCTATTTGCCTGTCTCTGTACCAATACCATACAGTTTTTATCACTATTGCTCTGTAATATTGCTTGATATCAGTAATGGTGATTTCCCCCAGAAGTCCTTTTATTGAAGATAGTTTTAACTATCCTGTTTTGTTTTTGTTATTCCAAAGGAATTTGCAAATTGTTCTTTCTAACTCTATGAAGAATTGAATTGGAATTTTGATGGGGATTGCACTGAATCTGTAGATTGCTTTTGGTAAAATGGCCATTTTTTTTCTATATTAATCCTGCCAATCCATGAGCATGGGAGATCTTTCCATCTTCTGAGATCTTCTTCAATTTCTTTCTTCAGAGGCTTGAAGTTCTTATCATACAGATCTTTCACTTACTTGGTTAAAGTCACATCGAGGTATTTTATATTATTTGGGACTATTGTGAAGGGTGTCATTTCTCTTATTTCTTTCTCAGCCTGTTAATTTTTTTATGTAGAGGAAGACTACTGATTTGTTTGAGTTAATTTTATAACCAGCCCCTTTGCTTAAGTTGTTTATCAGGCTTAGTAGTTCTCTGGTGGAACTTTTGTGTGATTTTATTTCCAATTCCATTTATTTCCCAGAACGTATTGGGTAGTGTTTCTTCTATTTCTATTTTGTGGAATTGTTTGGGTAGTATTGGTATGAGGTCTTCTATGAAGGTCTGATAGAATTTTGCACTAAACCCATCTGGTCCTTTGCTTTTTTGTTTGGGAGAATTTAATGACTGCTTCTATTTCTTTAGGAGTTCTGGGACTGTTTGGTGGTTTATCTGATCCTGGTTTAATTTTGGTGCTTGTGTGGATGTATGTCCCTTTTACCCATAGTCTCTCTAAGGACTTTTATTATGAACAAAAATTGGACTTTGTCAAAAGCCTTTTGCATCTATTGATTCAATTCTGGGGTTTTGTCCTTCGTCTGTGTTAGATTCACTAAATGCTAGATTCCACTTTTTGATTTATACATAACGAACCACCCTGCATCTCTGTGGGTTGAAGGCAATGTGATCATGATAGATAATCATGGTGTATTCTCATATGCAGTTTATGAGTATTTTATTGAAAATTTTGCATTTAAAGTCACAAGAAATTTGTTTATAACTTTGCTTTTGGAGGAGGTTTTTGTGGTTTTTAACTAACAGGGTAATAATGGCTAATAAAACAAATGATGAAAGTTTGTTTCAGTGCCTATTTTACCAAAATAGTTTGAGGAGCATTGGTGTTAATTCTATTTTGAGTGCATGTTAGAATTCTGCATTGACTTTGTTTGGCCCTGAGGATTTTGATTTTGGTTTTTGTTGCTTTCCTTTTCTAGGCAGGGGAGGTTGTTTATTCTGTTTCACTAAGGATTCTAGGTTTCTTAAAATTACTTATTTGATCTTTAATTTAATTTTTGGTCCTTGGTATATATCAAGAAATTTATCCTTTCCTTTAGTTTTCCAGATTTGTAAAATAAGGATTTTGTTGTTGTTGTTGTTTGTTTTATTTTGTTTGTTTTAATCTCTTCTCTTTTTTCTTTTCTTCCTTCCTTCCTTCCTTCCTTCCTTCCTTCCTTCCTTCCTTCCTTCCTTTCCTGTTTCTTAGATTTAATAGATTCTTTGTGAGTGTCATCATCATGCACTCCAGTCCAGCTCATTTCCCTATCACCCAAAATAAAAGACACACACAAGCGAAGATGACGATGACACTTTACAAAGAAGAAGAAGGAGGAGGAGGAGGAGGAGAGAAGAAGAACAACAACAACAACAACATACAAAGCATCTCATCTTAGAGGCAGCAGTATGTCATAGTGTCTTCCATGGTATGTTCTTCTGTCCACACGTGTTCGCTTGTAAATGTTCAGTTGCAATGAACCATCAGTCTGGTTTAAGAACCCAGTTCCTGGGGATACCATCAATATTGGATCCTCACCAGGATTCTCCCAAGTTATTCCAGCATTGCCCTTAAAGTGCTGAAGAAGCATAAAGGTCTGATGATAGATAAAGGGGTGAGCCAATTCAGAGTCCTGAATCTGGCCCCTGGTCTTAGCTTCAGCTAGTCAGCCTGCCAACTCACCCTCATCCCTCAACACGGGATGAGCTCTCTAGGACTGCTCTGGCTAAGCTTCCTAATGCTGCCATTAACTGGAGTCAGAATCAACAGTCCTACTTTCATTCCCTTGGGGACAGCTCACCCACATCCATGCCTCCAGAGTCAGCTCCACTGTTTGTCCCACTCGAGGTTCAGGGCTCACTCTCAAGTGCTGCAGCCTATGAGGAGTTGGGTCAGTTCTCCCACTTTTACAACCTCTGGGCTGGCTCACCCTGGCTGTGCCATCAAGACCACTTCCACTGTCTTGCCCGACGGAGGTGCAAGGCCGTGTTCCTGAGTGCTGGAGCCAGTGAGGAAGCCAGGCTAGCTCTCCCGCTATCCAAGATCAGTTCTCCTGGCTACTGAAGGTGATAAGGGAGTTGGAGAAGGGTATCAACTCCATACCCATACCACTTCATGCTGGACAGGGGGCAGGGACAGCTCTTCCATGCTCTTGCACTTGCTGCCAGCTCACCTGATCAACCTATACCAGGGCCAGTCCTACTATACTGCCCAGGCAAGGTGTAAGGCCTTTTCTCATTCCGTGCTGCAGTAGCTAGGGGCAGGGCCAGCTCATCTGCTCTCATGATCTCAGACTTAGTTCTCCCAACTCCCCAGGTGGTAAGAGATGTGATGGGAAGGGGTGGTATCAACCCTGCATTCATGTCACCTCATAGTAAAATGAGTGACAGGACCAGGTCTCCCCTCATTTTGTTCTAAGGGGCTGGTTCACTGTTCCTGTCAACTATGTCCAGCCCTACTGTGCTTCCTAGATGAAGTACAATGCCTGCTCTCCTTAGTGCTGTAGCTGGTATTGGACAAGATTAGCTCTCCTGGGCTTCTGACCCTGTGAACAGAAGTGATAAGGTGGGGAGGGGTAAGTAGGTAGCTTCACTTCTGTACCCCTTGAAGACAAGTGACATGGTCAGATCTCTTACATTTACACCCTCAAGACATACTCACCTACATCCCTGTTGCCAGAACCAGCTCTACTGAGCTGCCTGGGTGAGGCACAGGACCTACTCCTCCCAGTAGTAACACCTGCAAGATGAGGCCAACTGTCCAGAGTGCTTTACCTAGTGAGTATCAGAACCAGTCATGCACAGCCCTAGTGGCTGCCTCAATCAGGGACATCCAAATGTTCTCTATTGGTAATATAAGCCATGGACATCTACACTGACCCTGGTCACTGCACTGCATAACGATAGACTCCAGATATGGCCCTTAGTGGCATTTCAGGCTGGGACCTCACCATGGTCCCAGGTGGTGGGGCTGGCCACTCAGATCAAATTATTCCTTCCCACCCACAAATCTCCAGTTCCCATATCTCATAATACCCAAGCTGCTGCACTTCTTTCTGGCCACTCTGATGATGGCATGCACATTGTGTAGCTCCTGCTAAGATTGTGCAACATCTTTTATCTGGCGCTTACATGTTATATGATGCTAGTATGTTCTCTTTGGTTAGGGTTGTACTGTTGTGATATATTACCATGACCAATACAAGTCTTTACAAAGCACAACATTTACATGGCTTGCATGTTCAGAGGTTCAATCCATTATCCTCAAGGTGAGAGCACAGCAGTGTCCATGGTGCAGGAAGAGTTGAGAGTTCTATATCTTCATCTGAAGGTTGCTAGAATACTGGCTTCCAGTCAGCTAGAAAGAGGGTCTTAAAGTCCACACCCATGTTGACACATTTCTTCCAACAAGGCAACACCTACTCCATCAGGCCACACCTTCTAATAGTAACACTTTCTAGGCAGAGCATATACAATCACATGTGTGTCTATAGACCAACTGTGCCGTGCTCTGTCCCATCTGTGGGTGGCATGGTGAGTCCAAGATCTCTGTCTTCTTCCTCTGTGTTGCATTGCCTAGATTTGATTTGATTTTTATGTGATCTATGCATAAGACAGCTTTGGCCACCAAGTCAGATATCAAAGTAGGAGGAAGAAATAACTGCCATTTTCTCTGTCCCTAAATGATAGACATAACAACATGACCAACAAGGTTTGCCTGTTGCCCATTGCTAGGAGAGCAGAATAAAAATTTTTACTGTACTGTCCTTTTTCACTATCTGAATTTTCTCAATATTTTTATGTCCCATTTCCATCTTTAATCATTTATACCCTTTTCCCATGGTTTAGTTAATTTTGCTTAGAATTTGTCCATCTTGTGGATTTTCTCAAAGAACCAACTCTTTCTGTTGCTTTTGGCATTTCTATTTTATTGATTTCATTGAGATTTATTTTTTAACATCCTTTTTTTGTGTTTATTTTTCCTCCTTTTGTTTCAGATATGTGTTGGTAAAAAAATCTGAGATTTCTCCAGATTTTTGCTTTATTGTGTTAATGTAAGTACTTAGTGATATGAACTTAAGTCTTTAAAATTGTCTTCATCGTGGTCTATAGTTTCTAGAATATTATATTTTATTTAAACATATAAAAAAATTCATTTCTGTCTTGACCCATTTTTCTTTCCCTAATGAGTTTTCACTTTCTTTGAATTTGTGTACATTTGATGTTTCTGTTGTTCTTGATATCCAATATTGGTCCATTGTGGATGCATTGGATGTATGGTGTTATTTCAATTTTTAAATATTTGTTCAAGCTTTTTTTTTGTCATGTATGTGGTTAATCTTGGTGAAAGTTTCTTGAACTTGAAAAAATAATATTCTTTAGTATAGAATGAAATATTTTATAGATATTCGTTAGTCCACTTGATTCATAACATTATTTAATGCATTCTGTTTTATTTTTTGTCTGAATGACCTAGATATTTGTGAAAGTAGACTATGTAGGTCACCCACTGTGAATGAGTAAGGGTCGATATTGGACTTAAGCTACAGTAGAATTTCTTTTATGAACTTTGGTGCCCTTGTGTTTGTTGCATGAATTTTTAGAATTGAGTATCCTTTCGGTGGATTTTTCTTTTCTGTTAATGAGAATATAGTGTGTCCCATTCTTTCTTTTATAATTAGTTTTGGTTTGAAATCTATCTTGGCGGCTATTTAAATAGCTATAACTGCTTTCTTCTTTGGTTCACTTGCTAAGCATGTCCCTTTCATTCTGTTACCCTGAAGATATGTCTATGTTTGATGGTAAAAGATGCAATTCTTGTGGATCAGAAGACAAAGACTGTTTTTCAGTCCAATCTGCTGGTCTCTGTCTCTTTTACTAGATAGTTGGGAACATTAGTATTGATAATTATAAGTGAACAATGTTTATTGATCCTTGTTATTTTGTTCTTATTGTCTAGGTTTTACCTACCTCTTTGATTTACTAGGCTTGGATTATTTACTCCTTATGTTTTCTTGGTTATAGTTAAGTCAGTTTAGATTAAAATTTTCCTTCTAGCGATTTCTGGAGGTGGGTTGGCTACATGTTGCCTAAAATCGCTTTTTTCATCAAAGAATCATTTTCTTTCTCCGTTGATTATGATTGATAGTTTTCTGGGTATAGTGGTTTGACTGGTACCTATGGTGTCTTAGAGTTTATAGAACATCTATTCAGGCACTTCTGGCAGTTAGAGTTTCTGTTGAGAAGTCAGGTGTTATTCTAATGGACCGCCTTTATATGTATCCTGGTCTTTTCAATTTGCAGCTTTTACCAGTCTCTTTTGTTTTGTATATTTAGTGTTTTGATTATTATATGTTGGCTTAGGGATTTTTTTTTCTGGTTTCTGTCTGGGTTCTACATGGTTCTAGTACCTAGTACTTTGCTAGGTACTGCCTTACTTTTAAATGAAAAAATTTTCTTCGATGATTTTGTTAGAAATATTTTCAGTCCCCCTTTGTGGTTTTCTTTTCCTTTCTGCCCCTATTATTTGTAGGTGTAGGTGTGATCTTTGTATAGTGTCTCAGATTTCTTGGATGTTTTTGAGTCTGAATTTTTTTCTATTTAACATTTTGTTTTTGACTGAGCTATTCATTTTTTACCTTGTCTTCAAGTCCTGAAACTCTCTTGCATCTCACATCTCATAATATGTTGTGAAGGTTTTCTCTCTGAGGTTTTTGGTTTAACATCCTAAGTTTAATCTAAGTTTTGTTCATTTTATTTCAGTTTGAAAATTTCCTTAGTGATTCTTTGTACTTTCATATCCTGAAAATGTTTTCTTTTTTTTAATTCAACTAGGGTTTTTTATTTGCATTTTTTTTCATGTGCTCTTCATTAAGGCATTTATTTGTATCCTGTTTTAAGGTCTTTAACATAACATAATTGCTATTTTGAAGTCCTTGTTCCTTGTGCTAAATTACATTTTTATTCTTTGTATTAGTTACTGGATTCTGAAGGAGTGACATTTTTATTTCACTGCTTATGCTTGTGTTCTGGAATCTAGGCATTTGAATGTTTGTAGTGCTTCTTGGTGATGATATCTGATCTTGCCCTTATTGTGTTGGTAGTCTATTTTGTTGTTGTTGTTGTTGATGATGATGATAATGACGATGACGATTTAATTATAACAACAGTGATGACAGCGTCGGCTGTGGGTGGTGGTGGTAGGATGATGGTAATCACGGTGGATACTGGTGGTACAGTACTTCAGAGGTACTTGCAGAGAGTGCCTCTCTGTGAGTTTATGGGTAAGACATTGAATGAAGATGGGCTAGAATGAAAGACTAAGAACAGTGTAAAGAATTGGGGGAACCATGGTTCCTACCAAGAGGCACGTTCCATTCCCAGAGAAGGAAGGTAGGGTGAGGACGGGTTCCTTCAAACAGGACTAACTTTTAGAGACAGGAAAGAGAGAGATAGTGAATTGAATACCTGTGTCCCAAACCTAGTTTGTCCACTAGGGGGCCCCCCAAGAAGTAGCTTTGGAAGCTGGGGCAACTGATTCAAAGGGAATGGATATGGATGAGAATGGCGTTCTGAAAGTCGATGAAAAGTTTGATAGTCAGCACCAAACAGTATGAGGAGTCCCCAGGGAAGGGTGGGTGGCGGAGGATCTCCTATGAAGATTACAAAGGACTAAAAGGATATCTGAAAAGACAGTAAGGAACTTTGTCCTTTAGTCCTTTTCTTTCCTTCATGGATTAGGGGTGGGGTTTTCAAGCATGAGTTAGAGAAACTCAGACCTTTCCATGCCACCTCCTTTCAGGTCTCTACCTCATCACTGAGCCCATGAAACTTGCTGACCACAGCTTTGAATGTTTTAGAATTCTGTTTTGCATTTCAGTTTTGTCTGAGCCCATGGCAAAGTCAAACCCAAACAAATCTGATAAATCCCATCTTGTGAACTAGCTATCTGGTGGCTCAGTAAAGCTTTCCACGAAGTTGCTCTACTTCTAGAACTGAACTTCAGACTTGATGGGTCTTTGACTCTGGACAAAGGCAAGAGTTCAGCATTTTCTATTACGTGAGTCTAGAGACTCGAATGTAAAATACACCGAAAAATAGTCTCCACAGGAGTCGTGATCATAACGCAGCATAGGTAATTTGAACTATGAAAGACCAGGCTTGGAACTGTGAGATTTAGAGTTCATAAATGGTAGCTATTAGCATGAGTCAGTAAATCAATGTCAATATTACTTAGTGTGAAGTCGTTAAATTCTCCAAACAGCTCTTTAAGCTAAAACACTGTTATCACCATCACCAATGTTTTC
Source organism: Rattus rattus (assembly GCF_011064425.1). Classification (NCBI taxonomy): domain Eukaryota; kingdom Metazoa; phylum Chordata; class Mammalia; order Rodentia; family Muridae; genus Rattus; species Rattus rattus. Next base: position 5,716,207 of record NC_046170.1, read on the forward strand.
ACTTTAATCCCTTTTCTTTAGCAAAGTTCTGACCACTCAGTAGTTAACTATTCACTTTTCAAAGGCACAATACAAGTTGGCTTATGAAAAGTACAGCCAAAACACGTAGCTAGGAGCCAATTTTTATGTTTGAGTTTGGTTCTGATGAATGAGGATTCGAAACAGACAGAACATGATGGAAAAGAACATTTTGTTTTTAAGAGACGTTTTGTCTAAAAACCCAAAGGAATGTGTAAATGAATGATTTATTTAGACAGCAATGGTAAATGTCTGGCTGAACAACAGTATAAAAGGCATTAGCCACTGGGGATTCATTTCCCTTATCCTTTTCTGGGAAATTTTTTAAAATGAAAGTATCGTAGTTTTCTCTTGATAATCAAACAACAAATCATAAGAATGCCAAATGATTGGAGGAGATACGGTAAGTCAAACTTAGAGATTGCAGGTAATTTGCAAAGATAGTCCACATGACCCCAAGATTTTGCTTCTAATTCCTCTCAAACACAAGTCCCAAGCCATGACTAATCCACCAATCTTTCAACAAGGCTCTTCTCATGTAATTGGCTCTTAGACCAGTTTTTTTTTTTTTTTTTTTTTTTTTTTTTTTTTTTTTGTGGTAGATTTTTCTGTCCCAGGGCCCATACTGAGATTTGATTTTAGAACGAGATTATGATAAATGGGACGACAACTTTAGATCTAAGTTTGAATAGCGTTACAAGACAAAAACATTCTAGGACCTCGGGATTCTTTTTGGTGACAGAATCGACTAGTGAATGGCAAGATTCCTCGAAAGTAATGTGCAAGATGCATTAAAGAGGGACACCAGGCAGCCCTAATAGACCTTATTGGTTGAGGGCAACATGAGCTTCAGCAATTAATATGCTTTGCTCTCTGTTAGACTTTATGTCCTGTGCTCTCATTAATTCCCTGTCTATAGCCTCAGGCTGTGTTTTTCTTTCTCACTGGGTTCATAAGGGGTAAGGATTTTTCCTCTCTTAAAACCATATCCCAGGCCTCCAGCCTCACTGGCTTCTGTGGAGCTTTTTGTAAATTTTTTTTTACAGACTATATGACCCATGAGCCCAGTTTCAGTTTTAAATATTAACTTTTAAAGCTGAGAAGAAATATATAAGTATGATTAGACCTCGTTGTTATTCACAACTACTTGGAGACTTTCTACTACCAATATATGGCTTCTTCTTTTGTTACATCTCTGACTCTATTTTTCCAGAGGATTGGACTCTATTGATTTTAAATTTGCTTCTATAAGTAAATGGTGGTGGAAAGGAATAGGACTAGTCCAAGGCAAAAAATCATACACATATTTTATTATCCCCCTAACTTCTAAATTCTACCCTTTTGAGCAATCTCTCCTCTAGATATTTTATCTATCACCATAATCTGCAGGTGTGCTAGATTCTTAACTCCATGACGCTTGATCTCTGTTATTATTGAATCTCTTATAGGCATGATTGACCCAAGCTCTGATGACAGATTATCCTATCTCTCGGGTCAAGTTCCTTTTCAGTATTTCCCTATACACGCAGACAGATGTGGCAGAAACAAGTCACTGAGGAACACATGAGACTAGTGTGCAACAACAATACATAGAGTCATTGTGTGTGGGAAAACTGCATAAAATTATTAACTTGAGACATTTATAATATTTTATAACTTCTTTATCATATCAAATGTAGTCTCTTCCATCTAGAAATTCATGAAATACGTAATCCAAATTGCATTTGAGAAAAGTCAAGTGCAGAGAAACTATTTTCTAGAGAGGGCAAGCGTGAGGTGGCAGCTTTTATGGATTTCTGAGCCTAGTGGTTTTTCACCAAATATGCTGAGAACTAAAGAAGTGATCGCGACGGCAGGTGGGCGAGCACAAACAAACACACTACAGATCGAACACGTCCAAGAACTTTTGCATATGGCCTCTTCCAGCTCATATAGAACATGTAATTTGGACTCTGCCCATGGGCGGCTTGAAAATGGGTCTCATCCCTTGGGCTCTCTGCCGAGCATTTTCAGCAGCATGCTGCATACTCAGAACCTCAGCATTACTCACAGGTGTGTCGGTAATTGGCGATATATTACAAACATTTGCACTGCATGATGGTCCTCAGCTTCTTTCATTCTGTGACTCGGTACTCATGCTCAAAAGCAGTGAGATGCTAGAAACAAGGAGAGGCTGCTAACCACAGTGGGACCGAGAGCTGATCTCCTCCCTCTTCCTGTGAGATGGCATTCATGAAATTAATTTTTGTCTAGGGTCTTTTCTCATGATCAGTTTTCGGTGAAATTGCTTCACTTAAGCACATCTTTTAATCCTTAAAAATATTAACCATTCTAAACTCTCTAAATGACACACATGTTTCACTGCCAAAACCAAGTTAAGATAAACGACATTTATTTTCGAAATGTAATCCAGATCTTATTAAATCAATAATTAGACCATGATAAAATGAGTCCCATCAGTGAGTATTAATATTTGCACAAGCAGACCATTAAGCTAAATGGTTATATATATGTCTGTGTATTGTAAGCTCTTGACTTCATTTCATAATAGTAAAATAATAAAACCTTCCACATTATATTTTCAAGGTGTTTTTGTATAGTCATTAATGTTGCCACATTAAATTGTGTCAATCCCCATATTGTCCCTTTATAATGGACATCAATTATATTTTGTTTTTGAAATAATTATCATGAACCTCTTTAGTCTCAATTTTAAGCGTATGAAGAACTTGAATATTCAGACCTGCATCTGAAGTTCGGGATGTAGAAAAACAGATGCTCTACAAATTTATGATGCTGGGTCTCAAGCCCGAACTTTTGTGCACACTACTCCAAGCACTCTCTTCCAACTGAGGCTATACATCTCCCAAATTCTTTCTGGAAATCTATGCTGTGACAGCAAAAGCATATTAACATTGTGGTGACACCTAATCCTTATCGTATGCATTTTCAAACCTGTGGAAATGTTAGAAAGCCCGGCCTTAATAAAAACTTCCTTTATCTTCCTTTACCATTAGCTTCTGAGGTAGTTATGATTTCCTGAGTGAGAATAACAATTCAAATTTTCAGAGGGTTAACATTGCAGTGTTCTGCAGATAAAGACACACCAAGCAAAAGAAACAACAAAATCTTCTTTAAAGAAGGTGTAGGAAACAGCTCTGCATATAAATAGACTAAAATGGATATTTCTAAAAGGACTCCACGACAACCACTGAGAACCTCTGAACATAGAAATTTATCTAACGAAATAATTGGAAATGTTTTTTAAAATCATCCTTATCTTTAATTCTGTGCTGTTTCCTTCCTTCTTGTTTCATTTAAGTCAATGACGGAAGAAAAGGAAATACATAGTGTGGTGTGAAAAGGAAGATGAAGGAAAGGATGAATTTCCGGCAAATTTCTAAAGGATGTTATTAAATTTCAAGACTGAGACAGGTTGTTAGAGGAATATCAACAAGGGTATCTGTTGGCATATTATTTATTTGTAGGTAACCAGCCCTCTAAAGAAGAAGATCATTATGTAGTGGGTTCTGGCATTCATATCTTTCATTGTGAGAGGAGGTTACGGCAGCCTGTAATCAAAGAGATGAACTGGGGTCAGCTAATGATGAATCCTGAAACAGGTGTAGAACATTTTATATGAAGATGAAAGGTCAGACTACTAAATTAGTACCACTCTACCGCGCCGTAAATGGCATAAATGTATATATAACATAATTTAGTGACTATTCCGTGTGACAATTTTAGGATGAACCTTCTGTATACTTACACAGAGAAAATGATTTGTGGGAAATTCAGCCCATATCAGAGGATTTTCAACTCCTGTTATCCATTATCCCTCATCAAAGTAATCGCTCAATAATTTAGAAACTGCCAACTGCTCCTCCAAGAATTTCAATTCAATCCCAACAAACCACTTGAGCGACTCCCAGCCATCTGTAATGAGATCAATGCCCTCTTCTAGTGTACCTTTTTGACAGAGGCAGCTACAGTGTACTCATAAATAGCCATTTCAAAGACTTTGGCTTTAATTATACAATTAAGTCTGTTCTTCTTATTCTAAATATGGTAAATTATTTATCATTTAATTGTTAACAAGGATGGCTCAATTTGACTTTTCCATTTTCCGGTGTATGGTTGCTTCCTCACTTTTACAGCTTGTTGGCTGCAGTCTTCTTGAAGAATCTCACCACAGCTGTAGTTGTTCCTTTTTAAAGGTCAGGTGTGGGTGGGCACATAAAAATGGTAAAAGGCAAAGTCAAAGGCAGTGTGAGATACATAAGCATAATAATTATGACTCCAAGTGAATGAATGGACAGACAGACAGATCGCTAGATAGTTCCTTTGGCACCTAAAAAATCAGTTACTAAGTGGTACTCACACAGACAAAACTTTGCTAAGCGGCACAGTACACTGAGTGTATACAAGCAGCATTAGAAACCCCCATCAATTATTTGGTTCACACTGGGCTTCAGTATCAAATACAAAAGGAAGGAGCTTTTACTATTGCTTTAAGTTCAACTGTGTGTCAATGCAAGCTATCCTTCATTTGCGATTGGTGCTGCTTAAAAACCTGGCAACTGAACAACTTTGTCTTTACCTTGTTCTGTAAATAAAAAGCTATTCAAAATATACCAAGGAAGAACTATTGTGGTGAGCCTCTGGAAATGGAAATGGTTTTGTTAAGAAATACACCCTACCACGGACTACACAACGGTCCTTTTCTCTACCTCCTCCAGAGCCAGCCCAACCTGGTTTTAAGGCTACTGTGTTTTATTATAACTTTTGTCACAGCCCTGGTTTGGAAGGAGCCAGGCCACAGGCAGCCACATTCCGCAAAGGCTAACTGGGGCCTTTTTTTTTTTTTCTTAATCAAAGGCAAATAATCAGACATTCAAGGATTCTAAAAATAAAGACATCTACTTGATAGCATTCTTTGATATCTCCTTACATTCCACAATAGACTTGAAAAACACACCAGTCCATGAAGCTAAGCCCAAAGGCCCCCCAACAACTATGTTTATAATATTGAAAAAATTTCAGGGCATGAATGTCGTATGTCCTTTCGAGTTTCCTGCCTATTAGTCCCAGAGCAACAACTTTTCTGGATTTATCAAAGCATCCTATAATCACAATGAAACTTATCTATGTAATTTGCACATATAAAATTAAAATATTGAATCAATTCACAGACACATACTCAAAATAGTCTCACTTACCCTATTCTGTATATATGAATATATATTCTATCGTGTTGGTATAATTTCTCCATAGACTGGTAATGCGCGCTTCACATATAGTCAAAAGATGAAGAATTAAAGAATAGTAACCCTTGTAAAATTTAGAGTTTTTGCCAGAATTGAATTTTATCACTTACATTTTTTTTAAACCTTGATATTTGTTGAAATTACTTTTCCAATGTCTGTAAATAAATTGTCTATAAATACTGTCAGTTATTCTCTACCACAAAATGCTATAGCATTTGTCTCAAAATGTCCCCTACTCTTTCTGTTTTCCTCAAGCAAGTTTAATTCTGCACCTCATCAAGCTCTGCCCTTTTGCTCATATGTTCCTGTTCATCCTTACATGGTATGAACTGCCTTCTGCTTAAAGTCTGAACTCGAGATCATCCTTGGCCCTCATTTTCTAGAGCCTTCAGTGCTGCCCGTTCTTCTATAGTACCTCTCAACACTCTAACTTCCCTCCTACCTATTAGTTTCCTCAGAAACCATAGCCACAGAATCTACCTGGGTAAGCTCATCTAAACTTTAAATTGGAGACTTCCTCCCCCTTCTAACATCCCCCTGTCCCAAGACTAAGACCTGGTTGGTTTTTCTGCCTGCTGGAAGAATAAAATTAGAAAATATAATTTCCCCAAACTGACTCATTTAGTGATTTATTTAAAGTATTGCATGTACTATGTATTTGCCAAGCATGGCTTCACTTACTTTACCTAGAAAAGGTGACCTGAAGACAAGGTTCTGTCCTAACAACCTCTTCTAATCTTGCTCATGTCCTTTCTTCTCTCATTGGTATGTGGCACTGACTCTGTTGGAGCACACAGATGTGGAATATCATTCTGTGTCCTTTGAGTGGGATCTAACATTTGAAACATGGGGACCTATAAAACAACTTCCAGAGAAAAAGATTTGTTTTCTACATCATAATAAATGGGAAGAAGTCAGAAGCTCAAGGCAGGGCCGGGAGGCAGGAACTGCAGCCAGAGATCATGGAGTGGGGCATAATATTAGCTTTTCCTCTCTGTAAACAGCATTCTTTCACATAATGCCTAGGACCACTACCCAGGTGTGGCCTTCATTTTCCAGCAACAGACCACATCCTCCCCTTGTAACTTGATTAATTGCACAATCAAAATTCTCTACAAGACACTATAGGTAATGACTGGTAGGACATAACTCAATTGGTGTTCTTTCTTTTCAGAATTACTCTGCCTGTGTCAAGATGACATATACAGCAAGAACACATGTACAGCAATATACTGCTCTACATGTTGTATAGCAGTTCTACTCATGACCTGAACACTAATTCGATATTCTCTTAAAAACCCTCGGTGTATCTTTATCTCTTATATAACTGGATTATATCAACGGTTTTATATAACCAACCAATAATGTGTGTATTATTCAGCTATTGTGTGTGTGTACATGTGAATGTAACGATATTTATAGGCATAAAACAATTTTAATCTAATACCCATTGGTTCCTTCAATAACTGAATATTCATTCAATAATTTTGCTATATATAAATTTCCAAGCTTCTTTATATGTGTTGTTCAGTTACAATTAAACAATTTATATGCAAACAATCCCTGCCTTTTCAACGTGCTAAGTCAGCGTGTTCTACCGAAAATATGAGTTTTCAGCAAATAGCCGTTCTGATAGAGTGGGCATGTTAGGCAGGGTTGAATATCTCTGCCAGGAGGTGATTCTAACACTTGAACCACTGAAGATGAGAAAATATACTGGCCAATGTAGAGAAAGTACAGAAGGATCCACGAAGATTAGATCTGGGATGCTGCTTAAATGATATTGCTCTTTGAGGAAGAAGAAGAATGTGAAAATTTGAAAGATATGAAAAGTTGCTTAAATTTTAGAAAGAGAAAATAGAAAAGGATGAAAAAAGGTAGAGGAGACAGCAGAGACTGGAAGAGGAAGCGATGTTAATAATACTTCAGAGGGAAAGTGGGTGGCTGGGATATATACGCTGGGGTACTGACACTTGGCAATACTACATAACCTGTGCGTCAGAATGACCCCATTGTTAAGGGCTTGGATGACATCTACCATTTCACATAGAAATCATCTCTGAAACTTGGAAAAGCCAGATTTTTGCATTATAACTCATGACAGTATTAAAATTTCAGGTGTGACATAGCAATGATAATTTCATGGTCACACAACACAGGGAACTTCTTATTAAATGGGCACAACATTGGGAGGTTGAGAACCACTGGTTTTGGAGGATAAGTGCTGTTGTTATACAAGTGTGGTGAGATTTGATTTTGGAGTCCCCCAGAACTCACATACGAACCAGGTATGAGTCTCTGATTTTTCGCCTTCTCCTATAATGAAGATGGCGTGAAGACAGGAGAAGCAGTGACTCCAGGCCATGGCAGCTCAGGCAGCAGCCGTGTAAGGTATTCTGTCTCAAGGATGAAGATGAGAGTTGACATTGTACCCGAGGTGGTGACCTCAGCTCTTAACTCGGGCATATAAGACACACCACACACACACACACACACACACACACACACACACTGCCGGGGTCAGGAGAAGAGAGGTGGGGAGAGAGGAGGAGAGGAGGAGGCAATGCGTGGCTA